>NW_008591461.1:0-232 GCF_000691845.1 Merops nubicus | reverse complement strand
TTGGTTCTTTTTGTATGTAAAGTGGCCAGACTATCACCTTGGAGCACTGGTGATTGTATCTCTCCACATAGTGTTTCCCCCCCAGTCCCTGCTGTGAAGACACATTCCCCGCTTTATTATATCAATATTCATTACCTAACCCCAAAAAAGGCAGTCTTTTCCAAGTAATCATTTCCTTAGTCCGAATTGAGTCAGTTGTGGTCACTTCTTGTCCTTGGTAAACATCTGCTCT
>NW_008591460.1:92706-104611 GCF_000691845.1 Merops nubicus | reverse complement strand
AGGAAGGGGTAGGGTTTGTTTCTTTCCCCCTCAGTTCTTGTTGGAGGAAGAGCCAACCACAGTCGTTTCACACAAGGAGAGGCTCATCCAGCCATGCCTCTGAGCGCTTCGCTGTCCCCGGCTCCCCTCCGAGGCCAGGGTCACCTCAGAGGTGGGAGGTAGATGGCCAGCTGCTGGCTCTGGGAATCTGACTGATGTTGGGAGAGACGTGTCAGTGTCATTGTGCTTGCTCCTTGGTGTCGTGGCCATCAGGAACGAGGATCTTTCCCTCTCTGCATCAAGCTCTTGCCTTCACCACAGGACTATAACACTGAAGTGGAACTGAAGAGTAGATAGATGCTCCTGAGGTACAGTTCCTTCCTTCTGGCATTTGTGACCTTCAGCTACCCAGTCTAGAAGAGATTTCCCCTACTCGATCTCCCAAGCACCATTTGTCCAAGTGTTCCTTTCACTGACAGTGGACTCCTGAGGCTGACAGCATAGTTCCCTGTGGAGAACACTCACCTGCTCTAAAACACTTGGATGTGGTGGAGATAATTCTGCTATACTTTGCTCTCCTTCTGCTACTGCCTTTCCAGGTGTCCCTCCTGGGTGCTACTCCCATCCCCACGTCTGGGCAACTCCTACCTGGAGCACTGGTCTCCTGCCCTCAGATGCTCTGGCAGGTGCTGGTCGCTGGGTTCTTGCAGTGTTTCAGCTGCTCCAGGACTCCCCCATAAGTGACCTGAGGGTTTCATTTCCATCTCCTATCTCTTCCCTCTTGCTGCCATTGTGGGTGGTCAGCGAACCCATACATCTCTGATGCAGAGATGCAGCACAGAGCTCACAAGAACTCGAGGCCATCTCCTCCTCCATCTAAAGTGCCCTTATGCTGGTGAATGTTCCACTTCGTGAAGCAGTGCAACCATTTGGAGGAGACAAGATGCAGCATGACCACTGAACATCTTCAGAGCAACTGCTATCCATCCAGGCCAGGCTGTGGTTGCCAGCAACGCTGGCTCCTCTTTTTTGTCTGCAGATTCCTTTTGGCAGCAAAAATCTCTTACGCCAGCACATTCCAAGTGTGACTCTTGAGCCATCTTAACATTTATTACTGCATGGGCTTTGCCACCAGGTTTGCTCCTTGGCCAGGAGGAGATGGTGCTCTCCACCATTAGGCTGCAGCAGGCACCCAAGCAAACCATCTCCCACCAGCCTGTTGCACTCCAGGAGCTGTGACAGAGCTTCTCAGCTGTGCTGACAGACCCTAAGGTGGCAGCAAACTCTCCCTCGATGGACGGAGACCATCACAGCAGCCTAGATCTGGAGACTGCCTAGGCTTGCACATCTGGTTTCTCTCTGGAGCAGTGCGGTCCAGCTTCTCCTCAAGAAAGCAGCACATGGAGCCACAGCGAGCTGGAGCCTGTGCCACAAGCAGCGTGTCCACAGACATTTATTATCCCTTGAAGTGCATTGGCATTTTCCTGAGTCTTTTCACCACTGCATTACCAGGCTGCTCTCTGCCTTCGCAGCTGACAGCCTCGCTCTCCACGCTCATGTGGGTTCTGGAGATATTTGAGAGTTTTATAGGGCTTTCTAGCTGCTGGAGCAGAGGTTTTCTCCCCCCACTAGCATCCTTTCACTTTTTGCTGCCAGCATGCACGTGGCTGCTGTGGCTTGTTGTTAAATCAGCGCAGAAAAGACCCCGCTCGCTCCCGTTGAGATTGTGGTGGGACATCAGGAGCAGCAGCCTGAAGGCCACGGGAGGAGGTTGCGCTGCTGTGGGTTGACAGAGGGGCAAGCTGTCTGCAGGGGTTTGAAGGGACCAGGCAGGACCTGCAGCTTGGGCAGAGCCTTGGCCACAAGGCAGTGGAGGCTGAGACTGTTCTGGGGATGCATCATTACATGGTCGCCCTCTTTGTGTGTCATCCCAAAGGCAGCTGTGGTTTGTCACCTCTGCAGGCAGGACACATATGTGACCAGTGTCACTGGCGTGACCTTACTGTGTCCTGGGGAGGCTGAGAGCTTTCCTCCATCACCTGCTGACATCTACCCACCCTATTCCCAGTGATTCATGCCCTTGTGATCCCACCAACAGGAGACCCTAAGATGCCTTAAAACCCAGCTCCTGAAGGCAAACTGCCCGTTGAGCTCCTTGAGGGTGACCTTTGGACAGGAAGGTCTGGCCATGCTCCATAGTGACATCTGGGGAGATGCTGCTGGTTTCCAGGAGTGCTGGAGCATCCTCCCCACGTTGCTGACAACGTGCGGTGTCACCGGTGCGTGTTGTCACCCAAGAGCACAGTGTTAACTGGAGCATCTCGGTGTTCTCAGCCAGTCTGGAGTGATGGGAGCGACGCTTAAGGTTATTTGGAGCCTGGCTGGGGCAGAGCAGGGCAGCACTGTGGTTTAACAGCTAAAGAAGATGACAAAATTCTGCCCTGAAGCAACACAAGGGGAGAGAAAATAAGGGAGAAGCCAGACAAAAGGACAAAAATCCTGAAAACAATGACTGTGTGTCACCAAGAATGGGGGGCTTGTTTGCTCCCTTGGTTGCTGTCTCACTGTTTTTATCCTCTGCTACAAATCCCACTCCTGTCAGGAGGTGTTTGCTCTGCTGCTGCAGCCACCCCCAGTTAGCCTCCGTGTTTTCTTACGCCTCCAGCTGAAGGCAGAGGAGAGAGCCTGCGTTCCTCCATCGGGCTTTGGATCCAGCCTCCCCTCCCTGCCTTAATCCCACCAGAGTACTGTGTCCAGCTCTGGAGTCCTCAGCACGAGAAGGACATGGACTGGTTGGAGCGGGCGTAGAGGAAGACCACAAAAATGGTTAGAGGGCTGGAACCCCTCTCCTGTGAGGACAGGCTGAGAGAGTTGGGGCTGCTCAGCCTGGAGAAGGGAGGGCTCTGGAGAGACCTTACTGCAGCCTTTCCATACTTAAAGGGGCCTATAAGAAAGATGGGGACAGTCTTTTAAGTAAGGTCTGTGGAAACAGAACAAAGGGTGACAATTTTAAACTAAAAGAAGGTAGATTTTTGACTAGCTGAAAGGATGACATTTTTTATGATGAACATGCTGAAACACTGGCCCAGGTTGCCCAGAGAGACGATAGAACCCCCATCCTTGGAAACATTCAAGGTCAGGCCAGATGGGGCTCTGAGAAACCTGATCCAGTTGAAGATGTCCCTGCTCTCTGCAGGGGGCTTGGACTAGGTGACCTTTAAAGGTCTCTTCCAACCCAAAGCATTCTGTGATTCTATGAAACTACAGTTCTTGGGGGTAGCCCCTTCTAGAGGAGGTTTTCTATGCCCAGTCACCCTGGGATCTCTCCTATGATACCCCTGTAGTCCTATGCATAGTTCCTATTCTGGGAGGTGGTTCAGAGTGCCTGCAATAAGGTGAGATCTTTGCTGCAGCCCAGCAATGTCATGTTTTTCATGCCTGACACCGTGGGGGTGTGTTGCATGGCCCGAGGATGTGCAGGAGGGTGCAGAACACCCCGGAGGACTGTCCAAAACGGAGCAGAGCCAGGCCTGGGCAGCATTAACCAGGCTGCCGTTTGGAAGAGCTCCCCGGGGTGAGCTCAGCCAGCACCACACCTAGGTTTTGTTTGGAGGAGGCAGGCTGGGGCGCTCCAAGGAGTGAGGTCATGTTTGTGCAATGGGAGCAACGGGGGGGCTGGGGGGACCCCCCCGCGAGGCGAAGGGACTGCTGCTCCCACCTCGGCCGTCCTGCTCTGGTTCTTCTGGGCAGTCTTCTGCTAGGTTTGCTCCCTGGTTTGCCTGTGGCAGGGCAGGGATGAGGCTTGTTTTGGTTTCAAGCTGCTGTGATTGCTTTGCTTGCACGGGGCTGCCTCTTCCCCTTCGCTGTAGTCTGGTGGCTGAGAAGCAAAACCCTGCCACACCCATAGGATGATGTAGGTGCCCAGCATTGGCCAAGAGAGAGCTCTGCAGAGCATCTGACACTGTGACACCCACAGATGGTTGAGCAAGGTGATTCTGCCCCTCTGTTCTGCTCTGGTGAGACCCACCTGGAGCACTGTGTCCAGCTCTGGAGTCCTCAGCACAGGAAAGACACGGACCTGTTGGAGCAGGTCCAGAGGAGGACCACAAAAATGATTAGAGGGCTCCTCCTTAGAGTTCCTCCTTAGAGGATTCCTCCCTCTGCTACAAGGACAGGCTAAGAGAGGTGGGGTTGTTCAGGCTTGTGAAGAGAAGGCTCCAAGAAGACCTTATTGCAGCCTTCCAGTACTTAAAGGGGGCCTAGGGGAGAGATGGGGAGGGACTGTTTAGCAGGGCCTGTTGTGAAAGGACAGGGGGCGGTGGTTTTAACCTTTAGAAGAGGTTTAGAAGAGGGGAGATTTAGACTAGATAAAATGAGAAATTTTTTTCAGTGAGGGTGAGGAAACACTGGCAGAGCTTGTCCAGAGAGGTGGTAGGTGCCCCATCCCTGGGAACAGTCAAGGTCAGGTTGGATGGGGCTCTGAGAAACCTGGTCTACTTGAGGATGTCCCTGCTCACTGCAGGGAGGGGTTGGACTAGATGACCTTTAAACATCCCTTCCAACCCAAACTGTTCTGTGGTGCCCTTCTCCAAAAGCACTCACCTGAGAACCGTGCCATCTATCCATGCAGCAGGGTCTGGTCTTGCTGGTTTCAAGCCCAAAGGTCCAGTTAAGTGTAGTGAGCACCAGTGACATGAGGTGGCCATCAGTGGGAGTTGGCTGCTCTGTGCTGTGGGCAGCAGGAGGGGTGTTTGGGGACCAGGACCATGCAGCAGGCTCTGCTGCTGCACATGGGAGTAGTCTTGCAGGCACCAAGGTTGCCTGTCTGGTAGCTGCAAGTTGCTTGGTGGCTCTGAACTGCATGCTGTAGTTCTCCTGGGTCCTAAGTTCAGGCACTCAGTGGAAGCTGCCTGCTTCCATGGTGCTGTGATTGCCAGATCCATGCACTGATAACCAACTGCTCTGAAGGGGCCTGGCAGGACTGTGAAAGGATGTCCCAGCAATGCTTACAGGCATTTCCATCCTACTGCTGTGTAAGTCATCGTCATCCCACCTCAGAAGGTAGAAGGGCTGAGTGCATGTAGCTGTCAAGAGTAAGGCTGGGTGTCCAAATCCCTTGCTGGTGAATCTGAGCACACCACACTAGCTCATCAACCAGCAAATCCCCTGAGAAGTAGGAGGACCCATATGTGTTCACCTCCCCACAGGAACTGGGGACAAATGAAAGGCTGGCTCCAAAACCTTCCCAATCACTATCCACAAGAGTTGCATCTTGCAACAGGTGATGATCTTCTGGACAAGGCCTTCAGCTTGTTAAGGTTGTTACTCATAGAATCACAGAATGGTTTGGGTTGGAAGGTCATCTAGTCCAACCCCTCACTATGGACAGGGACATCCTTCACTAGACTAGGTTGCTTAAAGCCATCCAACCTGACCTTAACCACTGCCAGTCGTGGGGCACCCACCACCTTTTTCCTCCTCCTCCCAGTAGCTCTGCAGACACTGGCCCTGAGTGTATTTTGGGGTGGTGAGAAAGAGAGGTTACTCCTGTGCTCAGGGCCTATGAGCAAGGAACACCAGCAGTCCTGCTGCCCCAACCTGCCACTTTCCCCCTGAGGTCCTTTAACCCTGGGAAATGTCCGACTCACCCCAGGGTGGAAGGAGGGATGTACAAAACCCAGAACTATTAAGCACTGGACATTTATAGGAACCTTCTGGAAGTACTTCTGGCAGGAGGCTCAGCACAAAGAAGACAACAATGGGGCAGTTGCACTGTGTCTTCAGATGCAGGGAGGAGGCAGCCAAATGCTCTCCCAGGGTGGGGGCCCTGATGTGTTTTAACTCCCAGCATGAAAATAAACCAGGTGAATTAGCAGACAGGTAAATTCAGCAGCTCAGAATGGCGTGTTGTGGGGGAGGTGGCTGCCAGGAGGGCTTAGCCTAGGCTGCATCACAAACGGACATTTCTCTGCCTTGGAACCACCTCATCTCTTCTGCTGTGCCTGGGGGCCCAATTCTGCCTGTGTGACCTTCACGTGGAGGGGATCTGTGCATGTCTGCTGCTGAGTCCCATTTCTGGCATGGTAACAGAGAGGTCTGGACTCCCAGCACCCAACACCCGCCTTTCTTCCAGCATTTTCATACAGCATAAAAGCAGAGTGGACTTGGTTTTACAGCCTTACAGGTTCAGAGGCTGTTTGTAGATACTGTATCTCATTGATAAGGGCAGAGCTACCTGGCCAGAAGCTCAGTGGTGTGAACTGGCTTAATGCTTCTGAAGTCCATGGGATACTCCTGGCCGTTCCTCACAGACCCATCATGGTGAACGTTCACTCCACGCTCATGTGGCGGGGGTGGTGTACCCTCTCACCCAGCTTTTTCTCTGGTTATTCCCCAACCTGTGCCCCAAATGAGAATCAACTCCAAGACCATGTCTTTGGTGGATGGCAGTGACCCTCTGGGGAGCTGCAGTGGAGCCCTGTCTTCCTTGAGGGGGCTGGTTGTAGGCCGAGCACTGCCCCACTCAAGCGTGCAGCAGACTTCCTAAGGGCTTCAAAGGGAGCATCTTTGGTCTTCCCGGGCCACTCCCTCTGAACTGCAGACGTCAAGGATGGAAGAGACCTGCTCAGTCACATCCCATCCTATCTTCCTGCCCCAGAAGGGCTCTTCTGCACAGGAACATGTCTCAAGAGCATTCATCTTGCATTCTGCAGCCCCTGCCAGCCTGGGGATCGCTGATAAGGCCCATGAGACTCTGCAGAGCCCTTTGCAGACACAACCAACCAACATTCCCTGGCTAAGGCTGTGATTCCTGCGGGTCCCAGCCCCCTGCCTTGCTGCTGTCCCGAAGCCGAGGACAGTCTCGGTATCCTTTCCTTTCCAGCAGGCAGCTGCATTCCTTCAGAGCAGGGTGAAATTTCAGTTGCAGTTCCTTCCTAATTCCTTTTAATCGTTGCAAATATTGCCAGCAAGATGGGGAGCTGCTCTGCTGCTCGGCAGGGCTCCGGGAGGTCAGATAAGGGAAATATTTCCCTTAACTGCACGGGAACTTGAGCTCTCCCCTGGTTCCCCCTGGCTCTGCAGGACAGACCTGCTCAGCTCCCGTCTTCCCAGATCTCCCACCAGAGCACTGACGTCTGTCCAGCTCAGGCGTGAGGAGCAAGAAGGTGACAGAAGGAAAGGGCTCTCCAGGAGCGTGGTGGATGCCTGCTTCCATTACCTCCTGCCAAAAACCCGTGTAGCACAGGCCTCGTGAGAGCTGGGAGGGTACCACCTGTGGGACCACACCAGCATCAGGCATTTTTCCCATTTCTGAGATGCTCTCTCTGTTTTGGATTGGATGTTGAGGATTTCTTGGCATCCAGGTGCATCATCAACACCCTTCGCTCCAGCTTGTGCAGATCTTCCCCTCTTCCCGTCTGGCTTTGTGGTAAAGGCGGGATAAAGCCAAAGATCACTTTCTTCCCCTGCCCCCCACTCTGCTTGAGGAAGCTTTGGATCTGGATCTGAACTAAGTGGCTCATTCCTCTCTCAATTTCCCATGTTTAATTCAAAAGGAAACATTAAAATGGCAGGAGCTGAGCCAAGACAGGGAGGGTTCCTACAAAACAGTTATTCTAACACTGTAACCATGACAAAACCTCTTATCTCTTAATGCTGGTGCCCCGCACCCATCGTAGTGGTATCTGAGCTGCTCAAGGTGAACCTCTTCCTGTGGACGTTCAGGGCAGCTCCTGTTTGGACTGCTGCAGCGTGTGGGAAAAATGTTGTGTAATCCCAGTTGAGGGGATTTGTCAACTGTTAGCACTGAGATCTTTCTTGGAATTTGTAGCAAACGTCCTACAAAACAGTTTGGGTTTTATTTTGTTTCTTCTTTGCCTTTTTTTTTTTTTTTAAATAAGAGCAAAACACAAAAGAAAGAGAGCAGAACAGATGATGAAAAAAGACATTAGCCTGTCTTCTTGTAACTGGGCAGTGTCTGTGCATCAGCCTCAAGGATTTTGTGGTCTATTTTCCTTCCACTCGATTTAACTTCCGTCTTGCTCTAATTCTGAAATTATTCCCACATTTCACTGAATCCTTCCATTCTAGTTTCCATCTTGCTTTGGTCTTTCATCCTGCCGTTTGATCTGGGATCTTCACTCTTCTGGTTACATCAGTGTGGAAGGAGACTGGGCTGTTTCTGCTGCCTGGAGCTCTTGCTTTCAAAATAGCTCTGGGCTTACTGCATCTGGGGGCCAGGTATTATCATCTGAGGGCAAGTGCAGCTGGTGGGTGTGTACTGCTGGGAAAGAAGTGAAGGCAAGGGTTTAGTGAGACGTTTTGTTGGGCAAAAAGAGGCCCTTTGTGCCACCAGATTCCAGCTATTTCCAGCTACCCCTTGGGTTTGCTCTGGAGCGATGGGGACAATGCATAGCCTTGACTTTTCCTTGACTACCAGCTTCACAAATTTGGGCTTACAGGGTGTGTCTCAAATCCTATGGGACACCAAGTGCTGTTTCCAGCAGGATGGGTATGAAAGTGGCTCTGTCTCTTTTGGGTCGGTGTTACCAGCAGAGAAGTTTCTGCACCATGCAACTGTCACCTGAGGTCAATGCAGCAGTGACACTGGGTATGCCTGGAGAATAAAGAGCCCCTGTGATGTCCCTGCTCGTTGCAGGGAGGGTTGAACTAGATGACCTTTAAAGGTCCCTTCCAACCCAAACTGTTCTATGATTCCTTGCTTCCCCAGGGGTATCAGTAGCAGATGGTGTGTATGAACACAAAAGGCCCTCTGAAGCATGTTGGCTTGCTTCTGGAGAGGCTGCATACTGCTAGGCACCTCAGCTCTATCACACAAGCCAAATAACCCATAGAGTCAACAGTATTGAAAACCCACATGCTTGTGGATAAGGGTGATTCAACTGCTTGCAGTTAGATTGGATTTTCAGGAGTAGTATGGCAGAGCTCCTCCTGAGGAGCACTGGAAGAGACTGAGCAGCCTGGACAGCAGTGTGGAATAGTGATCAGTGGATGGGCAGAGGCTGGTGGGCAGGGGAAAAGGGGCAGTTCCGTGGGGAGGGATGTTACGAGTGGACGGACCAGGGTCTAACACTGAGTGTAGCTCTGCTGCAAGCCAGGAGATGGGCTGGAGACCTCCAAGGTCCCACCACCTGGCATTGTGACTGTGTGAGCTGTGCTGCTGAGTGTGTTTATAAATGACCTCGAAAGGCAGATGAACAGTGTGGTAGGAAGTTTGCTGGCAATACTCCAGCAAAAGATACTGATATTTCATAAAGGTAGCAAAGATAAGAAGAGTTCCAGAAGGACCTTATGACTCTGAGAAACTAGGTAGTAATATGGCAAATTAAATAAATACAATGTAGATAAAGTGGAGTGACGCATATGGGAAAAACCACACCAGATTCCACAGATGAAATGATAGACCCTGAGCTGACCATTATCTCAGAGAAGAGACACCTCAGGGTTTCTGTAAATGGTTCATTGGACGTCTCAGGTCAGTGCCTGGCAATGGTCACAAATCAAATCAGGAGTCAGGAGGAAAGTATTCTTAAGCAAAACAAAGAACATAAGCATCTGTTAGGTAAATACACGAAGCATCCACAGCGTGAATACTGTGTGTTGTTCTCATACTCTCAGCTCCAAAAGGACTAGGGAAGAGGAGGAAGGGTCAGCAAGGGTCATCAGAGGTGTGGGATGGCTTCCACACAGCTGTCTGCTAAGGAGGTTTAATCTTTTTCTTCTAGAAAAGAGGATGAAGAGATAGTGGAGAACTAAAACTGTGTGTTGCAGAGGAGGTGAACAAAAACCTGTTGTCATGTCCTCTAGTACAGGAACTGGAGGACCTCAAGTGAAGAGTGTAGGAGCCAAGTTCAAAACAAGCAAGAGGAGAGCAGTGGTTTATAGACTGCAGAGAAAACTGCAGTAGGATGGTTTGGGTGCTCAAATTTGACAGAGGTTCAGCTTACCAGACCAAATTCAGGGACAAAAAAGATCTGTCATGGGTTGCTAAATACAGGGAAGGCATATCTAGCTGAAGCCACAAAGCTGATGTTAGCTGGAGCCTGGCAGAATACTTGGGGAAATCCTGTGTATGCCAGAGCAGTTCTGCTCCTACCTTGGCATCTGTGCGTGGCCACTGTGGGGTTCATGGAGAGGGTGAACCCATCTTACCTTTTGGAAAGTCAGGGTCATTGCTCCTGGCTTTGTGTCTCTGTGGAGAAAAGAGAAGCTGAGGTGTGAGCATGGCAAGAAGCGTTCAGTTATCTCCAACCCTAAGCAGAGTGTGACATCCTAGAGGGATGAGGAGGATGGAGACTGGTACGGAGGCAGATGGTAGAGGGACATGGAGACATTCCAATGATGGATGTAGTATGAACACTTGGACTGATGGGTGATCAGACAACCTGAGTGGCTAGGATAGATTTCAGACAAACGCCCGGCTCCAGTTTCCCGTAGGCGATAGACTCTTGTGCTTTAAAAGCCGAATGACCTTTAGCAATTGTGCAAAGTAGCAAACAGCACTCCAAGCCTACAGAACTCAGAAGAAGATCTCTCTTTAAGCTGAACATGTGTGCCTAAAATTGAGTTTGTCTGTAGTGTTTGCTGGATCACAATTGACAAAAGCCTTCAGCAGCAGGAAGCGTACACTATGCAGTTATTTAGAAGCGTGGTGTTTAGCTTGAATTGTTTGACTGTTTTACATTACACTAGAAATCTTCAAGGGTAAAGAAATAAATTGCAGAAGATGCAGCCAGGGCCCTGCACCAGGCTCTGGTTTGGTCTCATGTGGGAGGTGAGGAGGTGCTGTGATGGGGTGAGGTACCATGAAGGGGTGTTCTGGCAGGTAGGAATCACTGCCTCCAGGTGCTGCTCCTACAACAGCATTGTGTTTCTGCGTGGCCTGAAAGTCATGAACAGTGCTGTTTGAGTTCAAAACACCAGGCTGGGATATATTTGCTTATATCCCCCTTATTGCCTTGTTCTGCAAGACCTGGGATGGTGTTGGAGCTACCTGCAGGGAGTGACTCAAGATGAGTAACTGGGTAGCATGGGGGTTGCAGGTTGCTGAGAAAAACGCAGCCCCCGAGAAGTGAGCTGAGCAGCAGGCAGACGTCCCGGGCCGTATCCTGCCATCACATTTTAAGCAGAACTGCCCTGCTGAAATCAAGAGGCTTCATGCTGCTTTCATCCCCATGGAGATCAGCGGGGGAGTTCTTCTTAAAAACCTGTTGAGACCATATGGCCTTTTATCGCTAGAGTTCCTATTTATGTTAAAAACTGCTAAGAAAATAACCTACAGTTGTTTTTTCATGCTTCAAGCAAGATATTTTGTTTATCTGGCCTAATTTTTAATTTATTTTTTTTTTCCCTGTTACCCTTTCTAGGTTCCCTGCTATTCTTATGGTCAAAAGTTGTCCAAACTGGCCATCTTGAGAATAGCCTGTAACTATATCCTTTCCCTGGCCAGACTAGCAGACCTGGATTACAGCGCTGACCACAGTAACATGAGCTTCTCTGAATGCGTGGAGCAGTGCACTAGGACCTTACAAGCAGAAGGAAGATCTAAAAAAAGGAAGGTATGTTACAGCCTCCCCCCACTCAGCCCCCAAATAACGGTAAAAGTTACAAAAGAAGGAAAAAAAAAGGAAAAAAAAAAGGGAAAAAAACAAAGTGGTTTCCTTCCTTTCTCAGCCTTTAGAAACTGTCCTCTTTATTTTTTTATTTTTTTTTATCCCTTTCCCTTCTTGCTTTTTCTTCTCCATCCATCTGATCTTGTAATAACCACATTCCTCTCTAATCAAAAGCTTTTCTCTCTGCGCAGGGCTCTTCCTCTCGTTAGTCGTGTGTTTTTACACGAGCGTGATCCTATTAGAGTCATCTCGGGGCTGTTATTTGTTAAACCAAACCAACCTGGAGTCGCCTT
>NW_008591460.1:55597-92675 GCF_000691845.1 Merops nubicus | reverse complement strand
CCCATAAACCCCTCCCGCCCGCCCGCCCCTGTTTTCTGTTTTGTTTAATCTAACACTTATCTCTGAGAAAAATCACCCGACGACAACAAAAAAAAGCAGCTAATGGAGACACTGTATGTATAAACACATTAGTAAGATGTATGACCTGAAGGACGTGTGGGTATCTTGAGGAAACAACGTTAAATCTAATTACTCCTTGCATTCCTTTAGGTTACTTAACACTGAACCAATTAGGTGAAATCATCGTCAAGCGGCGGGAGGAGGAAGCAGAGCGTTCTGCCAGTTTTCCTCTCCGAGAGTGACATGGGTGAATTAAAGGAGTGATTGATGTCTTTGTTCGGGCTTTTATGACAAAAAGAGTTTTGTAAACTTGAATTGAACTTCCCCCTGCTTTCTGGGCTCACTTGTCAGGCGGGATAATAAATCAGTAGGATTTTAATGGATGAATGGGCAGCTGAGCCGGGGAGCGGGCTCCTTCCCCGGTGTCATTAAGATCTGCCTCTGATTCCAGCAGGTTTCCTCACTTTGCCTCCTCTGTAGCCCAACAGATCGTCCTGCAGCAATTCGGTTTATAAATAAACACAATAGCACACTCCCTGTGGCTTCCTCTCGCTGTCAGGGGCTGGATTTACACCCCCTTTTCAGGCGGAGACAGCACTGGTTGAAACTCGGGGGTGCTGTGGGAGCTCCTGGGCACGGCCTGAAATTGGGGATTCTTTGTGGGCTCCGTAGTGCTGCAGACAGTGGTGTCCCAGGGACACAGATGTGGTGTCACCGACCCTAGGGTGAGGTGAGACTTGGGTCTTGGGTCCCCTCGCTATGTCAAGATGGGGGAGAAGTGGATGAGCAACCTTTTTGAGGCTTCAGTAGATTGCTAGTTAGGTCTTGGGTCCCCTCCTGAAGTCAAGATGAGGAGAAGAAGAGGATGAGCATCTTTCTTGGGGTTCAGCAAATTTCTGGGATGGTGTTCAGGCTTTGGGTGTCCAACGGGCTGAGACCCATCATCTTCACTTATGTAAACTAACATGAGCTTAAATACAGAAAACATGAAGCCAGATTTCAAACGGCTCCAAATCCCAGAGTGTTCACATCTGAGGGTTAGGGCTGGGCCCATCCTTAATTAAAAAAATAAATTAAGAATTAAAATCCTTCCATTTATGGCATTTGTTCTCTAAAGCTTGCTCCAAAGCGGATGCATGGAGAAGAGCCCCGAGCCCATCGAGAGCGGGTGAACAATGAAACTCTCACGGGGCATCTGCCCATCCTGCTTCCCAGCAGGCCACTGCTGATCCACAGAAACATCACCACCATCAGATCTGCCATTTCTCCATGTGTTTGAAGGACACCCACCCTAACCCTTCTCCAAAGGCCCTCTCCAAAAAGAAAGCTGGGCTTTGTACCTGAGGCAGGGTCTTGGTCTCTGCTCTGCCTGGCTTGTCTTTCTGGAAAGTGTTTTGCAAATGCCCTTCTGTTATTTGGGCAAGTCCAAGTTTAGGGCAGCCCGAGTGGATTCCCCTGCTGATAGGTATCATTTTACTTGCAGCAGTATTTGTTCAGGTGATGGCAAGAGCACATTCAGCTGCTGCTGAGGATAAAACCAGTAGGTACCACTATCACCAGTAATTCTCAGGAATGGGGATGCAAAGCCTGGCTTGAGAGGACTCATCTTGGTATGTCCCTTTCTCCTTGAGCCAAGCAAGTTGATGGCATCATGAGTATGAGGGAGGGAAATGCTGTTGTCAGAGGCAAGGTACAGATCTGGGCTGGCTGTGCAGAGAAGATCTGAGTTCTGGATGTCAGGTGGTGAGAAGGGCTGTCTCTCCTGGGGGGTCTCACGTTGAGGATGCAATGGCTTGGCCCAAAACCACTGCGCCCTCATTAACTCTGAAATCGGCACGTTTTTCTAAGCTTCTCGTGGTTTTAATCAGGTCTCCAAAACCACTGCTCACTGAGCAGCTTCCTCTGAGTTATCAGCTTTGGGGTGGTTGCTATATTTTTGTTGTTGTTTTTTGAGTTCCTTTTTTCATTCTCTCTTAAAAAAAAAAGCACAGCAAGCCCGAGCACAGACCTGCACTTGAGCTCTACCGTTGGGTGTGCAGCACCCTAACCTGCTGTCCTCTCCATTTACTGTGTCTCTGCCTCTATCCCTCTCAGCTCTCTGACTGCGATGTGCTGTGGCACTCTGAGCTTTTCACACAAAAAAAGTAGCTGGCTGGAGTTTGTTTTGGCAGGCGGGGGCTCCAGATGTTGTGTTTGCTGAATTGTGCGCTGCCTTTTGCTTTGTTTTTGAGGGTGAATTAGCCGCTGTCCCTAATGTTCGATTGTTGTTCAGACTTTGCTGTTGCAATAGGAAATTTAATGGGTGCTTTTTTCCCCTCCTTTCCACCCTATTCTGTTAATTAGAAAAGTTGGATTTAGCCTTTCAAGCTTGAGGAGGGAAAAAAAAAAAAACAAACACCCTTTCCAGTCTTAACTGCAGTTACACAGTGATTTTAGTTGTTGCAACTGAGACTTGACCAAGGGTGTTTGGTGATGGGAGATCTCATTTAGAACCAGCAAAGGGGGTAATTGAAGGGCTTCCAATGCCTTTTTCTTTAAAAAAAAAAAGTGCTGCATAGGAGAGTGGTGAATTCTGATGATAGTCTTCACTTTAGAAAGCTGCCTTATGGTTGATTATACAAGTCAGCTAAGCCTTGCCCTTCACCATACACACAAGAGTCACACCATGTCAGAGATCTGGGTTGCAACACCCTCAGCAGAGCCCTGACTCGTGCTGGGGCCACTGCAAGAGCAATGTCCTGGGAATGTCCTAGGAAAAGGGGTGCATCTGCTCTAGGCACTGTTGAGGCCACGACAGCGGGAGGAGGTGGATCAGAAAGTGGAGTCCAAGTTTCCCCATCCTTTGTGTACCCTATTTCTGCATGGGCCATGATCCTGAGTGGCCAGGGGTTGTCTGAAAGCCTCACATGAATTTGGTAGGATTTCAGGTCCTGCCTGGTGTTTGCACAGTCTCTTTTTATTGCCTTTTGCCCCCAGGGCCAAATTCTGGTGCCTGCGGGAAGGCGGCGTTGTGGCTCAGGGTAGGGTCAGGATGCATGGCTGGGTGCTCTCCCTGCAGATTGGTGATTTGTGGGTGCAGAGCTGTACATCGCAGCCCCCTAAATCCCCCAGGCCCCCAGGATCCAGCCCCAGGGCCACAGGGCAGACCCTACCTCCCCACCAGGCAGCACAACCCCCTCCCTTCGGTCTGCAGAGAGCTAACAAACATTTGCTAATAAATACCCTGTACAACACACCCAGCACCCAACACAGAACAGAAAACCCCAAACACTAAAAAAAAAACCAAACCAAATTCCCATCACAAGGTTCATTTTCTTTCCCTTCCCCTCCCTCCTTTGCTTTTGATTAGCCCTCGTGCAAGGCAGCAACATCGCCGCGGCCATGGGAGCTACGCCGGAGCAGGGAGGGATGGGTGAGGGATATATATATATATTTTTTTTGCTTCATCCTCCCCCCGTCCCGGCTCTTCTGGCAGTCGCAGACTCCAGATGTTCGGAGCGCGAGCTGGGAAGTCCTGCTGGCGCCACTTGGGGCAGAGGGCAGGGGAAAGGCACGCGAGCTGGAACCCGGAGTACTCAGTCACTGCAGGACTTGGCGCATTCCCCAGCTCGCTGCTGGCACATTCCCCGGCTCTCTCCTGGCCATCTGTTCCAAAAAAACACTTTCAGAACCTCATCATCACTCAGGATACAACACTGCGAGCAGCTGTTAGCGAGGCAGAAGGAAAAAAAAAAGAGAAACACACACACACACACATAAAAAAAAAAAAAAAACACCAAACCCCAAACCATGCGAAAGGTCTCTTTGTGAGAGAGGAAACTGGGTTATGAATAACAGGCGAGCAGTTGGAGCTCAATAAAAGTTTTCGGCTGGAATTTGGTTTCTTGTTTTTGTGCCTGTGTTTGTGGATGCGCACAGACGCAAGGAATTAAAAATTACAAATGTTCTATCTCTCTCTCTATATATACCCCGATAATTAAATGATAGAGAGGCATATATAGAATGAAAAGCAGCTCTATTTGTTGCAGTCTGCTGCAGTAAAATGGCTCCCATTATGTGTGTAATTATTGCATTATATACAATAGTTCTTGTGGTGTTCTGCCATGCCTTGATGCCACCTCGTTGCTACTTTGCTGAAAGCAGAGCTCCTGCTGTAGGTAATGCTTATTCCCACTGAAAAATTGAAAGCAGGGCATTCTGCAGGCTGTTTAGTTGCAGGAGTGAGCAAGCTAAGGGTTTATATTATAAAAGAGAAGTGGTAGTGGCAGGCTTGATTTGTGTGGCACTGAAACCATTCGCTTGGAGCATATTTTTTTGATAACGCTCTATGATGGCTCATGATTTATTTAGACAGAGCCCCAAGATAAAGCCACAGCTCCCACCACCTGGTTTGCACGGATGGTCCTGGCTGTTATTGATCATCTGATCCTGATTAATATGAGGCATTCGGAGCCAGCACAGTAAAAATCTCGACGATCCGCATGGCATTTCTTCCTCGCGGCTTCCCGTCCTGTGTGGGGAGGGGGGTGTGGTAATGAGGTTCGACCTCCCTTTCCCTGCAGTTTGACTGAGCAGAGGTTCCTCTTTAAAAATAGCTTCATTTCCCTGCTAGGACTTGCAGGCGGGAGCGGGCAGCCAGCCAGTCTGCTTCCCCACGGCCGCCAGCCCCGCGGGCCCCGGGGAGGAGCTGGACCACAGGAGAGCAGCGACCTGCTCCCAGCCCTCCGTCTGTCCGTCTGTCTGTCTGCAGAGCAGCAGGACGGACGGGGTCCACCTGGCCACCAGCTACCCCTGCCCACGAAGGATTACACACCCTTCAGGGGAACAGATCTCCTTGGAAAGAAGGCTGCGTAAGCCTGGGGTTTAGCGTCAGTCCCCCAAAAAGCAGGGCCAAAAAGCTTTTCCTTGCAGAAGGGATGCGATGTGGGACTCACTGTTGTGTGGCAGCACCCTAAAACCCCCTTTGCGTTAGGAGGTGCTGGAGCAGCAGCATCACAGCACAGAGAGGCTGGGGCCAGGGGTTCGCTCCACGATGGGAGCAGAGTCCCAGCATAGGCTCTGTAGCAAGGGTATTACCAAGAACAGGGTGAGGTCTGCCCCACGGCTATCAAGTAACTACAGCAAAAGGAAAATGTGAGTAGAAGAGACAGGAGAAGCCCTGGAACAAAGGCTGACTCAATTCCAGAAGTGCTTTGATTTATAGAGATTGAAATGCTTCAGGATGCTGCAGACTCACCAAGGTCATTGGGCCAGTTGTCAAATTCAAGAGCCATGGGAGTTCTGATATTATTAGTTTAAAGCAGACCTTGGTTAATAAATCTGTCTTCAGAGCTCCTGGCTGGAGTGGAAAAGGGTGGAGGGGGAAAGAAAGGAGCCTGTTCACACCTAACATAACCCATGACTAGCATTTGGCAGCACCAGGGGACAGACCGAGTGGTGCCAGCAAGGTCTGCTGAGCTCCTCCATGGCCTTGCAGAGGGATCTCTCCATTCCCCTTTCATAGAGTCGTAGAATCACTAAGGTTGGAAAAGACCTCTTAAGATCATCAAGTCCAGCCATCAGCCAACATTACCATGACCATTAAACCATGTCCCCAGGGGACATCTGCACAAGGGTTTTTTTGAAGGCCTCCAGGGATGGTGACTCCACCACCTCCCTGGCAGCCAGGTCAAATGCCTCACCACTCTGTCAGGAAATAAGTTTGTCTGAACATCCAATCTAAACCTGCCCTGGTGCAACTTCAGCCCTTTTCTCCTTGTTCTGTCACTAGTAACCTGAGAGAAGAGACCAGCACCCAACTCACTACAACCTCCTTTCAGGGAGTTGTAGAGAGCAGTAAGGTCTCCCCTCAGCCTCCTCTTCTCCAGGCTGAACACCCCCAGGTCCCTCAGCCGCTCCTCACAAGCCATGTTCCCAGACCCTTCACCTGCTTCGCAGCCCTTCTCTTCACCCGCTCCAGCCCCTCAATGTCCTGGCCTCCAAGGTCTGGCACAGTTGCCCTCACCTGCCCTTGGCTGGTTTGTACATACTCCCTCTTGGCACCCCATGGCTGATCTTTCCTGATTGCAAAGAACCTTCTGAAACCATCCTGCTCCCCAAAACCCACCAATGCTTTCTATAGCATCATGCATCCCACGCCAAAGGGCAGGGTCTCCGGCCGGAGGCAGGAGGTGTTAACTGCAGTCTCAAGTCCTGTTTGTTCAGCCCTTTAAAGAGCACTGGAGGCACAAGAGAGGGGCCTGGGGCCCTGTGACTCCGGTGGCCTGGGCGTAGTGCGTGAGGCTGCTATTGCTGGGTAATTCACTCCTGCAGTGGGAAAGGTTTTGCCTGCTAAGACTGCTGAGCCAGACAGGAACAGAGGGGATTTGTCTCTCTACTGTCTTTAATATTAATGAGAGCGGTCATCGCTTCCCTCCTTTTTCTTCTCTTATAGTGTCTTTCCATGTGGGATAAATTAAACAACTGACTTCTCTATTACAGATTATTAATATATATTATTTCTTGTTGGAAAATAATACCAGAACATTTAATACAGAATGTATTAAATTAATAATACGGACAATAATAAGCAGAAACATCTGCAATACACAACCCTATTTGTCCTTCTCCTACCTAAACTTCGTTTATTCAAATTTCCAGTAAAGGCCTTGAATTAGGGCAGTAGTTTCTACGTTCTCTGCTCCAAGCAGCACTAGGTAGTGTCTTACAGTCAGCAGAGACTCCTCCTTGTTGATAATAATTGCAATAATGAGCTGTTTTCAGATTTGGCTCTTCCATCATATCCAGATGTGCTAAACCCACAGGAATCGTGGGGGGTGGAGGATCACTTGGGCCCTTTCAGCAAAATACTCTTGTTGAGGGAAATCCTGGTGGTTCTGGGGCAATTCTGTTCTTCCCAAGGTCTGCATTGTGCAGAAGGGAATGGCAAGGTAGATTTTGGGTCTCTCTGCCCCTTAGTCTGGCACGGATGCTCAGCTGTGATGGTTAATGATAGTAAACTAAACCAAAATATCAATACCTTAGTAATATATATACTTTAAGGTTACAATATCTAATAATGGAAAAGGAGACACAGTACAGAGACAAAATGGATGAGGAAAAAGTGTTTTTCAGGCCAAGCTTTAAGGAGTTTGACCTTTTCCAGACTGTCAGAAAGGCGACTGATCTGTCCAGGGAATTGATGACCGTGTCCAAAGGACCTTCAGAGGCCATGCTGCACCCTGAAGGACTCTAAGTCCACTGGCAATAAGCAAAAAATAGTGGTTGGACTCAGCAAATGGGATCTCATTTCCAAGTTTCTAATTCCTAAGTTACTTAGAGAAGGATTTAAGAGCCCATGTGATGAAAGCAGTTTGGACAACGGGGATGTGATCTCATGAAACAGCAGCCCCTGAGGATTTTACTCTGGTTTGAAGTATGCTAACAATTGTTTGTGGGATATTCACAGGGCTTATTTTAATATTCAAGGGGGTTTAGATGAGGTTTTCTCTGTCTGAAGCTGCTGTTTTTTGGAGTTGTGCATTCTCCAATGGACCTGGCTGTAACACTCTGTAGCCAAATGCAATTACCCAAGTACATCTGCCACGGCCGTGACTCCCAAGGGGTGCACAGGCACAAGGGACTGGTTGCAGTCCTGCAGACTGAGAAGCAGAAACGTAAATGCAATCACTAAAACAGAAATAAACCCCATATCCTGCACAAATCCAGCTTATCACAACTCTTTGCTTTCTCTCTGTAATACTGAGGTGGACTTCAGAAGCTCAAAATAGATCCAAAAAGCTGAAAGTCTCCTCAAAAGCAGGTATTTGCCATCGTTCCTGATTATTTTGCAGCAGGAGCTGGAGCCAGCACCAATTACCTGGTTACATTTCTTCCCCAAACCTTCCTCATCCCTTCTCTGCCAGTCCCTCTGCTCCATGTGGGCTCTGGCCACCATTGTGGCACCAACAGGTCGTTGCTCTCTGCCCAACTCTTAGCAGGCCCCATGGCCAGTGGTCCCCATTGACACCCCAGCATGTGTCACCCAGGGCTGTCAATGCAAGGAGACAGGGGGACACTGTGTGTTCACTGTTGTGATGGTGCATCTTTCTCTTTCCAGGAGTAGTAACCAGGAAGGAAGGATTCAGAAGAGCTTCCAGCCAGAGTTACATCTGTTCTTGGCAAAGGTTGCACGATCCAGATGAAGACTGCAAGCAACTTTTTTGCAGAAACCCCTTTTCGAAATGACAGTTGGCCAAGGAACTTTCTTATTCTCTGGAACAATAAGGAAAAAAGAAAAAAAAGACAAAAAAGGACAAGGATGCTTTTTATTGTTGTTAAGCCAGCCACCTTTTAGTACGTGCAATTTATTTAGCACTTTTCCCTTTGCTTAACTGGGAAATGTTACCCTCTCAGCTCACATGTACAGTAAGTTTTTGGTGTTGCTGTTGTTGCTGTTGTGCCAAAGATTTGATGGAGCTTCTACACTGTGTCTTATTTTTGCCTTAACGTTAAATCTTTGAGCCAAAGACAAGTCAGAGGTGCCATTCAGATGGTGGCAAGCAGGCCAGCCAGCTCTTGGTGACAAATCCGAATTCCTGAATCCTTCTGTGAGTCACCTCTTATTCCTCCTGCTCCCACTTCTGCCTGCAGCCCTGGATCCAGCAGTCGGTGTGAAGAGCTGGGACAACACCAAATCACACCTCGGCGTTGGGGTTTGCTCCTTTTCTTTGAGCTACTCCGTAGTTCTGCCAAATTCTGAGCAATTTCCTGACGTTCCTGCCTGTGTGACATCCACAGGGCAGAAATACTGACACAAGGTGAGAGCTGAAACTGGAGCTATGAATTTATTTTTTTTTTTATAAATAAATGAAATTGAGCAAAAGCAGCAAATGCTAAGTGCCATGCAAAGCAAAAAAAACACAAAACAAAAAAGAAAGGAAATGAAAAGAAAGTTCAGTTAGAACGAAATGCAGGAAAACAATTCAGCAGCATTTCAGGTTTGTGAAGTTGTTTTTTCCGTGGGGTTTTTCAAGTGGTCAGAAACCCGTGTAATGCAAAAGCATTTGAATCCTATACTGTACCTTTCACTTCAAATTGAAGTAAAAAAATGAGAAGATGGAGAAACATTTGCTTGGAGTAAGCAGACTTTATAGGCAATGCAGATCGTACGCAAGACATCGGCTCGTGATGGGGGCACAGAGCTCTGTGCTCACCTGGAAACAAGATACAGGTTTCCAAACCCAGTAGATTTTAGTTTCCTCCTCAAGGTTATTTGTGAGGCCAGATTCACACCCTGGCTACACCGGTGTGAATCAGGTTCCCAGGTGTCTGACTTACTCCAGACTGAATCTGTCCAGGCATCGCCCGGTGCTGGGGAGGGGGCAAGGGGAATGGGCTCTGTTCTACTGCCATGAAGGCAAAACTTGAACTCCTCGGGGCCTGCCTGGTTATTTCCCAAGCTGAGCAGCTGGCAGATGGATGAGCTGGGGCAGGGGGCTGGTATGCCAACCCTGAGCTCACCAGAGCAGGGTCTGGGGTGCCACTGTGCTCACTGCCAAGTCCCCTGGCCCAGGTGAGGATGGGCAAGCTCCTGGTGAGGATGCTCAAGATGCCTTCTACCCGATTCCTGGGACACATGGGGCATGGCTGCGTCCAAGCCCCCTCCCAGGAGCTCCTTATACCACTCACCCCACCGCCCTCACTGCCGGGCAGCCCAATAAAATACATTTTTAGATTGTCATTTGTATTTCTTTATTAAAGCACAGTTGTTAACCTTGTCTTTTGTTACATGCATTAAAGCCAGCTTTTTAGCTTATAACGGGGAGAGGGACTGAGCTCATGGACCACAAGAAACACTCCAGGGGTGTTCGCACCCATGTCAAAGGCTTGGGTTTAAAGTGCATTTCCTTTCAAGAACCAGCAAGCACCTGGACCTCATGAATGTGGCCCAGCCATGGCAAATAGTGGTAGAAAGGGAACTGGAAGGCAGCAGGGGAAAAAAAGAAAAGCAGCATTGCAAGATGACCTAAAGGGGGAACTGTGGGTTTTGTACAAGGCCAAGCTGCAATTCTCCCATCTGGGTTTTGAGCAAGAGTGATGGAAACAACCCCAAGTTGTCCCCACCTTGGCACATGCAGGCTTCCCTCTGGGCATTTCTAGGGAAGATGAGGCTCTGGGGAGACCTTGTTGCAGCCTTTCCTATACTTAAAGGGGGCCTATAAAAAAAGATGAGGAATCTTTCTAGTAGGGCCTCTTGTGACAAGACAAGGTGTAATGGTTGTAAAGTAAATGAAGGAAGATTTAGACAAGATAGAAGAAAAGTTTTTTTACAATGAGGGTGGTGAGACACTGGCCTAGGTTGTCCAGAGAGGTGGTTGATGCCCCATCCCTGGAAACCTTCAAGGTTAGGTTGGCTGAAGCTCCAAGCGACCTGCTCTAGCTGCAGATGTCCCTGCTCAGTGCAGGGTTCTTTGACTAGATAACCTTTAAAGTTCCCTTCCAACTCAAACTGATCTATGATTCTGTGCCTCTTTTCTTAGAGCAGAGTCAAACATTCACCAGGCATTTGTAGTCTGAGAAATAGCATCGTAGTTCAGTCAGGAGTCCTGCAGTGGCTCTCAGTTTGGGAGAGTTAATAATTACCCACAGGGCAAGGTCTGCGGGGAGGCTCAGCAGCACAATACTACTGGGTTTATTTATTTACCTTTTTCCCTTTTAATTCCTGTTGATAGATAAGGAATTTGCTGCAAATACGTAAGTCCCAAGGTGGGTGGCATCATCAGGGTGCAATTGGAGTTTCAGGTTATGCAATGTTGTTTGCCCCCCCAATTAAGAAAGCATTAACCCTCGAGACCAAGTTGTTTCATTTACAAATTACTAAATTCACTTTCCTTAAACATTCCCTGGTATTCCCACCCTACTGCTGCCCTCCAATAAATACAGGCAGAAAGACAGCCCTTAAAAGTTTGGGAAAAAAAAAGTTCTGCTTGGTTTAAGTGATCAAGCTTCTGCAAGAGGCTGCATGGACACATTGGCATCCCAGCAGGAGGTCAGGCAAGGTGGGAGGAGTGCCAGGGGCCATGCCAGCACTGCCCCTTGCTGCCCAGCCACCTCCACCAACCAGCTCTGACAACAACAAGGGTAAATTTGTACCGAAGGGTAGCAAACATGAGTCTGAGCACCACAGCAGAGGTGACACACGCTTTCCTGGCCAGGCGTTCAGCCAATGTCACCTAAGGTACAGAGCCAGCCTTGCCTCACTCCTCCCCAGCAAACCTGCTGAGCAATTGCTCTCCTCTGCTGGGAACAAGGTAATGATGTTTGTTATCATACCAGAGAAGCAAAACAACCCTCATGCTGTCACCTTCCTGGGGCCAAAGCCTTTGCTCCTGGTTGGCACCACCCCCACCTCTCGGATGGGAGGGTATAGGTGCAGTCAACACGCTGCAGGGATGGGATGCCATCCAGAGGGACCTTGACAGGCTGGAGAGGAGGGCCCATGCTCTTCTGCTGACCACTTGCCTGATATAGAATGATGATATCATTAACAGGCAGACCAGCAGCCGAACTCCTCCCTCTGCTCCCACATCACACACCAGAGACCCAAAGTGCCAGACAACCAGAGGAACAAGTCCATGCACTCACCCACTACAGTGGACATGAAGAAAGGAGCAGCCAGGTGAGGAGCCAAGCCATAGGAGATAGGAGCAGCCAGGCCATGAGCCCAGTTATAGAGCAGGGACTCAGAGACAGCTTCATGTGCTGGCCCTGCCATCCTTGGAACTCCACTGGCCATGAAGAGTCAGGGAGCCCTTCCAAAAGCCACAATCCCCACACAATACATATACTGTGTAGACAGACCTCCCAACTGTACTGTAAGGGGGGGTCAGTTCTTATGTAATTGTCTTCTTGCCCCACCTCCAGGTTAATGTGGAAGGTGGGGGCACCTGGGGGTGATCTCATCAGTTCCCACCCAAGGCTGGCCAGACCCTGGGTGAAAACCCATCAGGAGGGTCTTTCTTGCCTGGTTGTGGACATCATCCATATGCCAACCCTCATTCAGGGCTGGGGGTTTAACCCCAGCACTTCACATGCAAACCTCATGAAGTCAAACAAGACCCAAGTACAAGGTCCTGCACATGGGTCAAGGCAATCCCAAGCACAGGCTGGGAGATGGTGGGATTCTTCCCCTGCAGGGAAGAACTTGCAGGTGTTGGTGGATGAGAAACTGAACATGGGCCAGCAATGTGTGCTTGCAGCCTGGACACCAATCACATCCTGGGCTGCACCAAGAGAACTGTGACGAGCAGGTCAAGATTCTCCCCCTATACTCTGCTCTCGTGAGGTCTCACCTGGAGCAGTGTCCGGCTGTGGAGTCCTCAGCACAGGGAAGACATGGTCCAGTTGGAGCGAGTCCAAAGGAGGGCCACAAAGATCATCATGGGGCTGGAGTACCTCTACTATCTACTATCTTTACAGCTGAGAGAGCTGGGTTTGTTCAGCCTGGAGAAGAGGAGGCTCTGGGGAGACTTCATAGCTGCCTTCCAGTACTTAAAGTGGCCTACAGGAAAGCTTGGGAGGGACTCTGGATCAGGGAGTGTAGTGATGAGGGGTAACAGTTCTAAACTAAAAGAGATTAGATTTAGACTAGGTATAAGGAAGAAATACTTCACCATGAGGGTGGTGAGACTCTGGAACAGGTTGCCCAGAGAAGATGTGGATGCCCCCCCGCCCTGTGGAAGTGTTCAAGGCCAGGCTGGATGGGGCTTTGAGCAACCTGATCCAGTGGAAGGGGTCCAGTGGCAAGGGAGTTGGAACTAGAGGAACTTCAAGGTCCCTTCCAACCCAAACCTATGAAAACAGCCTCCGTGTGGGAAAATTTGCAGGACCTCATCTCCTATGACCCACCATGAGACAGAGAGGACATGCTCATTAGGCAAAGGTGATGCTGAGAGGCCAGTGGGATTTTTCTGTTTTTCCAAGGTTCTGAATGCTCTATTAATCCAGAAATCACAGACCAAACCAATAACCACCTGGGGGTACAGCACTGCACCCTATCCCTCAAACTGCATCTGCTGCTTGGATGGCAGCTGTGGTGGCTGAAGGGCATTTCCCCTTGTTTGTGATCTAACAGTTGCTGAGGGAATTTGGCAGCCAAGGAGACAGCATAGATGAAGAACATCTTATGAACATGTTAAAAGTATTGCAAAGGATTCACAGCAGTAGCCACTATCTACCTGCTTGTTAAGCAAATGTCCTCATAGCTGCCAAGTCCTTCTTGAAGAAAGAGCCCTGCCCTACAGAGACACCTCTAAATCCAAACATCTTCAAGCCAGGTTTTATAGCAGCTTAAGTTGCCAGGGGTGGAACGATTTGCTATGGAGTTTCAAAACCAGCAGGTGCAACAATCTGCCCCATAAAGCCAGTTTCTTCTTTCTTTCAAGGGTTTTCTGTTGCTCACAGACTGTGGGATCAACAGAGCAGCAGGGGAGCAGTAGGACCTTTCCTATCATTGCTACCCTTGAACGCTGAGCTCAAAGCAGCTTTAGAAGTAGCCCTTGATAAACCAACACAACCACATTTGTGCAACAACATCACCAGGCTCAGCTGAGCACCTCTTCTCCCTCTGCCCCACGTGCACAGAAATACCCCAGGTCAGAAACACCCATCAGCCATACCCCCAGGCATCACATCTACATGGCTTTTAAACACCTTCAGGGATGGTGACTCCACCACCTCCCTGGGCAGCACGTTCCAATACCTGACAACTCTTTCTGTGAAAAAGTTCTTCTAGAAAAAAGAAGTCCTTGTGTCATCTACCCTCCACCTAGCTGCTCTCCATGCCAAGGGCTGAGATACATCCTAGAGTGCCAGGGTAGCAGTGCCTAACTCAGCCCATTAACCAATGTGCACCAACCCAAATCACTCATAAAGCTGCCTGCAGAGGTCAGCACCCCTTTTCTGTCCTTAATCCATACCCGGCGCCGCCTGACAGATGCCAGCACTAACACCCTGTCCCTACAAGCTCCCTACATTTGGCAGAGCTCAGCGCTCACCTTTCAGGGAAGGTTTAAAGTGCCTCAGAGCACGTGTATTACAGCCCTTGGGCTGAGCCCAGGTCTCCCAAACTGGAAGGTGAGACGCACCATTTGCACAGCACACTCGGTGTCCTGCCAGCCCAGCTCTGCTTGCTGCTGGGTTGATAGGATTTATTCCCTCCCTCTACAGCCCTGGGGCCTGGGGAACCACCTACCCCCCTATAACTAACTAGGAGATCCATCATTTAAGCAGGACAACATCAGTGCCTCTTTCTATATGCCTGCATATATATGACTGCAGTTATCAGACACATGCACATGTGCACACACAAAACTATACAGAGTTTCCACCTTGGTTTTTGGAGGTGAGTCTTCACAGACTCAACCACATTCAGTGGGAATTTCCTTATTCCTGCCCTGCTGCATGTGGCAGTGGCACCAGCTACACTGCAGCTGTAAGATGTGTATTGTAATTAGTAGTAATTGTACTCACTCCATATAAAAACATCAGCACAGCAACATGAATGATTTGTGTAATGATAGATTTGCTATTATTAGAACCTAATATGTCGTGCCTGTAATTACATACTATGCCCCATATAACAGGCTTGGAATTGCTGTGTAAATTTTGGGTAATTACAGAAAACTATGCTACAAACAGGTCCCTCTAGACCAAACTGAGCATTCACTACCAGGAAATAACCATTATTAAAGACTCTGCAAGGGACAAACTGATAGACTGAAAGTCAAAAGCCATCTGATTACATAGCAGTAACGAGGAGGGGAAAGAAAGAGCACGTGGATATATAAAGGGGAGGAATAATCAGCGCATGGGAGCTAGAGAAGTACCAGTCCAGGTGGTGTTACGCTTTGGGAACAGTTCTTCTAACTCTGCTTTCAGCAAAAACCCAAGGAACCTCCAGTGAGTGCGGTGTAAGCTCCAAGTAGCACAAACTCATTCAGGTGGTTTCAAAGGATTTAGAAGCCATGCTCATCATGAATAAAGAAAGTTATAATGCTTTCTTCTAGATTAAAAGCTTGTCAGAGGTCATTACAGCGTAATGCATAGTCAGGCTTTTCTAAATCAGCTGGAAACATTGACATTGATTAAAATTTATCCTCTCTTTCCCAGAAAGAGCTTTTCCAGACTTCAACACACTTGGTTTTTTTGGTGAAGTTGATTCTTCCCCTCCTCACTGCAGTATCTGCACATCTTCTATCTAAATTCAATAGCAACAGCACAGTCCCCCATGGGCTCCTTGCAGTCACAAGCGTTTCTCCCAAGGATGGAATGTGATGGGAAGAAATGAGATCAGCCATTTTTGTGGCTGAGTGAATAGTTATGGGCTTTGAGGGCTTTCTCATGGTCATGAACCTCAGAACAACTTCTGATTATTTTAATTTCAATGCAGCCTTCCAGCTTTGTCATCTACACTGCCAACTTCCATTAAGGTTCCATTAAAAGGCAATGAAACACAGGGCTTTTTACAATACCCTTGACAAACTGATTTCCCTTTCTGGATACAGTAAAAATTTTCAGCCAGAAATACATCTTTTTGGTTAAAAAAAAAAATAAAAAAAAGAGAGAGCGAGAAAGACAGACAATTTCAAGCAGATCAAAATATTTCACAAAAAGTTGTCAGACTGTCTCAGCCAGAAAAAACAATCCAGAAAAGGCTAATTTTCAAAGCAAAACGTTGATTTTTCCTCTCTGCCTATCATCATTACATTTGTTTATGGAAAGCCCTAGGTATTAGACAATATTTCATTTTGTGTAGAGCTAAGTGTTTTGTTCAGATCAAAACATTTCCCACAACACTTTGTTATTGATAGATGTTTGTTAATTGAATTTTACTGTTATTAGTTGCATCTTTTCCTTCAAGGTTCCTAAGATCTCTTCACTTAAGCGTTAACTAAACTTAGCAACAAAGAGAACAAGCCTTGCCCTCAGATATAACTAGATGAATTACATCAAATCCTGGTTGAAACAAATTGTGTTATAAAAGGTAAGGGCTGGGGGAAGTATAAAATTTAAGCCTAAATTACACATAGAATAAGCTGGCCCAAGACACCGTTTTGGAAGTTTTAACCCACAACATACCAATAACCTGTAAAATATGTCTCTTTTAATATCAGTATTGAAAGGACAAGTCTGATTTGAGGGGCATCCATGCTTCATCTCCCTAAAGTTCATGGGATTTCTTGCAGAATTAAGCACAAGCAAGCATTTTAGTGTCCCGGTGACCCAGTGACAGGGATGGGGTTTGTGCAGTGAAAAATCACATAGCTTCAAATATTGGGAGATACTAAAATGAAGTTCCTGTCCCCACGAGCATGTCCCCTCTCATTTGGCACATTGCACTAAAAGATACAATGATGGCTGGCCCGCATCCCTCATATGTAAAATATTGGCTTAAGTATAGGAGTCTTTGCAATGAAGCAGAAGATCTCATTGCTCTATCCCTTTCCATGATACTCATTATTATAGTGTAGAACTCATTAATTACACCACAAATCACTCCTGGAGTTGCTGTTTTGGAGGAAAGCAAGCGACGTTTTTTGGAAGAAGCCTGAAAGGGACGAAAGTGAGGCAAGTTGGCAAGACCCATAGGCAAGCTAGAGCCCTTGACTGAGGAGCCAGCAGAGAAGAGTGGGACTGCCAGGTGAGCAAGCCCCAAGCACCCGAGGCTGATGAGAGGAGAGCTGTGGTAGACAGGGATCCAAACCTCATCAGTAGCACACGTGTTGGGGCAACCACGGGGCTGACTTGAGATACTGAGTGGGTGCTCCTTGCAAGAGTGATGCCTCTTTGGTGAGCTGAATGGAGAGGATTCTGCACAAAAACACTGTGCAATGGTCATGAGACCTTCACGGGGCATAGGCTTGTGAAAGCTAAACGAAGATGGGAGACAAAACCTTCATTCTGGAATCTCCTAACTTCTCCGTGACGGATTTCATAACCTCAGTGCATGTACTACCTATGCACTCCAACACTGACCTGAGATTTACAGACTGCACATTGGCACATCTACAATTCAAACCTAATTGCAATGACCTCACGTAAAATAGCAATAATCAGCTATCAATCATACTCCGGGAATCAGGGAAAAAATGAAGGGAAAATGTTCATTCTTAATAAAAATTGATGCTGACGGTGAGGAAATTGAACCTTCTGCTAGCATTAGTTACAGGAGCCAAAAACATTACTGCTCAATGTTTCTGGGGAGCATATGCTTTCTATACTTGAAAGATACTCTTCTATATCAAGTCTTTGTAATTGCAGAGATGTGGAAACTAAAGGCAGAAATTGTCAAGGTTTCCTTTTCCTCTGGTAGCTCATCAGCCCAGGGTTTATTTATGTATGAGCAGAGAGCTGTCTTCATCCCAGCCTCTCAGCTCCCTGCATCCCCAGGACACAGTCCTATGTGCAGTTAGCTGACGTGTCCCTAATGAATCAAACCATTTGCTCCAGAAATACAAGATGCGGGGCCAATATTTTCAAAAGCTGCCTTTAAAACTCTGGCAGCTATTTAGTGTGGTCATGTTTCCTAGTGTGAAGTTCTTCATGTATGAATGCTTGCACTCAGGATTTATTTGCTTGGACTGCACTCACATCCGTGCAGGGAGCGTGACCGTGAACCCAAAGTTTTCCATGTGCTATCTCCTAGATGGGGAAAAATGGATTTAAAGGATTAGAAATCAGGTAAGGACTGGAAACCAGGTAAGGATTTTCAGATCTGGGGTGGTGTTTAGGGCTATAGAGCACAGAGTGAGCTAGAGGAAAGGGAAAAAAAAATAATTTACAGGAAGCAAACTCAACAGTTTTGCTACATTCACCACAATCTTTCTTCTCTTGCACATCCCTAAGGAGTGGAGAAATGCCTTTCTGTGCACATCTGGGAGCACAGCAGCACGAAGCATAGTGCACAGATCCCAGAGGTGCCCTCAGACCTGGAAATGGTCTGGTCATATCAGCATCATCCAAAATCAAGACTAATTAGTCCTTGCGGGAGCGTGTCAGCTCTGGTGCTGTGGTGTTAACAAGACATGAGCCTGCGGTCAGGACCTGCTCTTTGGCTGTACTAACCCTCCCTGTCCTTGCCTGGGGACCTCTAACACACCCCTGCCTCACACCTCATCTGTTATCTGCTGTGCTTGGAAGGAAGGGCCCCAGCTCAACTTGAACAGGATGTTTGCAGTGTATATTTTTTGATGGTCAGTGGCATGGACTGTCTCAGGTGCATGGAGCAGGACTACACCGTCTTGTGCCCACCGTAGGTGCAAGCCACAAAGATGGCACTTGGCCCAGCCCACACATAAATCTCCCCCGGCTCTGCATCACCTCCATTTTTAGTCTTTTCCACTTTTAAAGAAATGCTAAATTTAACTCAGAATTAAAACCATCAAGACTCTCGCAGCTTTTACAGAGGAAAAGAGTGCTTGCTCAGGAAGCGTGAAATTAAAAGCTCTGGAGCATGCCTTTGCCCAGCTCCACACCACGTGTACCTCGCCAGCTCTGCAACGGGCTGGGAGCTCTCAATTTGCCCCATGGCCTCATCCTGCAAACATGCACCCCTGCAAGCGAGGCTTACTCATGGAAACAGTATGCCTGCGTGCCCCTGAGCGGCCGGCCGGGAGGAACCTGCTCCAGGGTGGCCCAGGGGACGTGGCTGGCACTGCCCGAGCCCTCAGCCTGGCCCCCTCGGGAGGGCTCCAGCAGCACAGCAAGCCACCAAGCCTGGCCAAGAGCACGAGATCCCACATGCTCTGGAGGACACCCTCCGGCCGTGCTCGAGGCCACACTTGGATGTTTCCTGACAACACGGACACCAAAATCTCTTCTTGAAACAAAGTGCCCTTAGGGAGCTCTACACAGGCATCAGAGTTTTCCTAAAAGCAGCTTGCCTGCCTGTCCGCTCCTGTGTTATCAGGGTTTGCTTTGTGGTGTATTTTCCTCAGGAAAATTTGGATGGTTTTGTTCCCCAGCCCCCTCTAACAGCCTTCAAGTCATTAGGGCTGGAAGCGAGGCACACAAAATGGGCTCCTGCCAGTTGACTCCCAAATCACAGCGGTGCCTCATGTGTTTACAAGGCTGGGTAATGGTCAGTGTCCTGCTCCACAGCTTCACCAGTCAACCACAGCAGGACAAGCTGGCCTCTAATCCCCAAACCATGTGTTCTGGGGTAAGACAGGACCACGCTGGGTCTGGAAGCTACTTCAGCTCCCAGGGCTCCCAGCTCACCATCCCCACAGAGGTTGCAACCATGTGCTGTGACACACGATGCCCTGTCCCTGCCTGTGCACCCTTCCATTCCCTGCTGGGAGGCTCAGCATGTGTGATCTCACACTTTGAAACAGAAGAAAGCCAAGGGACCTGCCCTTCTTTAGGAGATGGGATACCCAAAAGTTGTTTGATTTCTTTCAGAGCCAAGGGGCTTTGAAAGGTTTGTCCTCCCTGGGGAAGAAACCTTCCTAGGTTTGAGGTCTGTCCCCGCCACGACAGAGGTTTTCCCCAGCACTCCAGAAATCCCCTGAGGACCACAGCATCTTCTCCCAGCTTCAGGGAGTGCCTGCTGGGACCCCCCTTGCACGGCTGCAGCTCTGTTGGTAAGGGTGCAGCCAAGTGCACGTAACACGTTCCAGACTCCTTTGGTTTGACCGGTGCCTGTTTTGACAGCTCAGAGAAAACATTTTGCAAGATGCAGAGTCAAAGGCTCTTTCAAGCCGAGATGTTGTGGAAAGCCGGGTGAGCTCTCCGAGGCACTATCTCTCTCTCCACCAGCTGCTCTAATGAAAGCTCCCTGTGCAAGCCAGAAGATAGAGCAGGGAATAATACATTCCTTTAAATAGCATCCTAGCTGGCTTCAGGAGGTCATGAACATTTTAACTCACTTATAATTTTCCTGTGGTTCAACCCTCTCTCCTGCGGCAGTCTGCTCTGGCCACCAGGGCCAAGCGAAGACATGAGAAGCCTTTAAAATGACTTTAGCTACCCCGTGATTGTTCAGGGAGGGCTTGTGTTCATCTCCTTTCCCAGGCAGTGCTGCGTGCTGCACAATACCTACTCTGTAGTGTGCTGCTCAGACCTTAATTACCCGGAGGTAATTGGTGTATGAAGATGCAGCGCCAAGGTCGGCAGAGGAGACCTTGTTCCACCAGGGACTGCACTCAAATTGATGAACACTTCAATAACACATGGCACTGGCCAGAAAATCCTCCCCTAACATCTTCCACGTGATATTTTTCCAGAGGCAAAGCCAGCTAAAGAGGTCCCTGAATGTCCTTCTCCTCCTCCAGACCCATGCAACCATCTGTAAACCAGGCCAGTGAAGGAAAACACCTGGGGCCAAGGAGGGAAATAAATTAATTTAAAAGTGCACAGACCCCATTTGCAGCACGACCCACAAGCAATTGTTTTGGCACAGCAGCAGGACAGCAAAGTGCCAAGTAGCAGCAGGAAAATGTCCAGGGCATTCAGATTCCCTTAAAGCAGCTTTGCTCGAGGAGAAGCTTAAATAAGGGACTGTCTCCTGGATGACTAGAAGGAGCAGCATGAGAGCAACGTTGAGAGGTTTAGAATTTTTGTATAGAAGGAGTTATTCAGAATAATTCCCAGTCTTCCACCCCATAGGAAATTTCAAATAAAAAATTAAGATTCTGTGGCAACAGCAGTCTCCAGCATAAATGAAAAATAAAAAGAGGAAAAACTGTTTGGGGAAAAGCATCAAAAGGATCATTTTCTCTGCTGAAAGCTCAATTTCATCCACAAAAAAAAAAAAAAAAGTCATTTTGCCACTCCCCAGAAATCCAGAAAAAATATCAGCATTTTTCCATGGGTGATTTTTAATGGGTGCCTCATTGTCTTCAACTTCAATGTTCCTTCTGCAGAGCCTCCCAGCCCTGCCCTGCCCCACTGCACCCCCAGCTCATGTGCAGCCTCTCCAGGGTGGGACGGGTTTCTCTCCTTGCAGCTCACAGCACAGCCAGTATCAGTGTTTTAATTAGATTATACTCTAATGGCAATACTCTGATACAGCCACAGCCTTGTGGTGCTGAATGTGTGTGCTACCAGAGCACGTCAAAGAGGCTTGTTCTCTGATTTGATTTCTCTGCACCACCTTCTGCTTCTTGTATTGCTCTGCTACTGCCCCAAAATACATCTACTTATGCCAGAGGTTCTGTGATATGGAAATAATTGGTGGCACTGTAATATTTTTTTCAACATAGGGATGAAAATGGTGTCAAACAGACATAAAACAAATGTCCCATGTCTTACAGGGCCATTTTAGGGACTATCCCTAAATTCTATCAAGTGCTTTCCTTTGTTGTACAAGCTCTACAAAGGATATTTTAAATCACTCATGTTGTCATCAGTTTGTTTGCTGGTCTAAACGATTTGTGCTGCATGGGTCCACCAGAAATCTGTTCAAGTTTATCATAGAATATTAGAAAAATAGGTAGATCATCATGGAAGCATTAGCAGAACCATGTCATCTCTTAGCTGGGAACATGAGTTTTTAACCTGAGGAAAGAAGTTCTTAATATTTGCTTTACAATGAGAAATTTGGCCTCTTGTGGGCCAAAATTACCTTTCCTCCCTTATTTCCAGTGTTTGGGAATGGGTGAGTTTGCACTGAGCCAAACCATGGTCGAGGTTCCTCAAACCCAAAGCAGAAACCCCTTTTGCTAGGAACTGCTCTCCATGCAGCACTTCCAGCAGAGAGGGCATCGACACATGACCCGCCTCCACAGCATGTGGGGAAGGGCTCTCCCTTTGAGCTGTGCTGGAACATCGTGGCTCTCCCGGTGCTGGTGAGGACAGGTGGCCTTTCCCCACCTCCCAGGCTGTGATTGCAGCAGTCGCAGCGTTGCACTTTGTAAAGCAGCTCTTTGGTAAGTCTGGAAGGAGGGTGTGCCCTGTGCCCTGTCACCAGCCCCGCACAAAGGGGACCGGGGCACCCTGACAGCACGCTGCCTCGGGGAGAGGACCTACGTCCCACCCCACTGCCACCAGAACAGCACCAGCACCAGGCCTGGACCTGCTGCTGCAGGACTCACCCTCACCCGTAGATGTTTTGCCCATGGGCAAAATCCAGATGCAAAGTAGCTCTGTGTGTGAGGATTATGAATGCTCAGGGTTTGAAGTAGGCACTGGCAGAGACACAAACCAAGCACCAAATCTGCTCTCTTGGGAGCCTTCCCATCCCAGGTGTCTCACACGAATGCTGACCACAGAAGCTCACCTATCTTACTAGTCCCTGCCCCATTCCCTCAAACTACACATAGCTCCCAACACCACACTTGCTCAGCTCCGTGCCTTACATGGAAAGCCTCCATTCACACCAAGTCTTTCAGTTCTTTCCTCACTTTCCACATGACTTTGAGATATCTTTTTCTCCCCCTATCCCATCATCACTCATGGAGCAGACCAGTTGCTTTTCTTCTTTGTCTCCTGCCCAAGGAAAAGAATGTCAGAATTGACATGTCCAAGAAAAGGAGCCCACCACCCCAGCAAAGCCTGAAGCAGACATATTCCTATGGGCTGTGCTCATACCATACTAGCGGGAGGACCAGTTTGTTTGATTTGGGTGTCTCCCTATGGCATTGCATTCAGACCCAGAGCAGCTGCACCCAAGCCACAGCCAGCTTCAAAAACTCGGCGGTGGCACCATTTTAAATGCTCACACGAGCCAAAACCCTGCAGAAACACACAGAACATATTGCATGCCTATCAGCCCACCATGGGAGAAGTCAGCCCATTTCTGGACCTGTCCCCCATGAAGAACACACTGTAGAGCACCTCGTCTGAGATCAGAGCTGTAGTGCGTTCTGCACAACCATCACAATCCACTGCCTGAAGCTCCCCCAAATTATAAATCTACTTAACACGAGCACCCAACCCCTACACACTAGCCTTTCAACCCAGCCGCTGCCCTTGCCCTCGGTCCTTGCAATGTCTCAGCTGTCCAGCGCAGAGACACCACTTTCCCCGGGACTGCAGGAGGGAGGGGAGGAGCCCAGCCCTCAGGTGGAGCTGCCCGCCAGGGACCCCGCCGGGGTTTGCCACGCCGCGGGCTGGGAAGGAGCAGCCTGTGGGCACAGCCGCCGCTCAGCTGCGGGAGCCTGCAGCCCGGAGGATGAAGCATTCAGCAACCACTGAAGTCCCAAATAGACAGTAGGCGCCAGAATCCTCAGCTGCGGCTCCTTGGGCCGTGCTGGATTTACGCTGATTTAAGCCAGCTGAGGATCCGCGCCACCAGGCCAAGTCCTGCTGGCCTACCTCAAGCTGGTGGCTAGTTGACGTGACTGATGACTAAGATTTCCACTTAGGCTAACTGAAAGCATGAGCCGTGCCTGTGTAGTGCTACCATTGTTGACTCCAGCCTTTTGTCTCGCGCTGTAACCGATAGGCCTAATAACCAAAATCATCCTGCCTGCATTCACTCACCCTCTTCGCAAACAGCGTGTTATTGAGCTGCGTGGTGAAAAGGCATGCACAAACACAATGGGGCTGGGATTAAGCCCAGCTGCATTACCAAAGTAAATACTTTTGCTGCTGACAGTTTGTCTGTAGGGATTTGGAGAAAAGTTTTGTGCATCTACTTAGGCAACATATGGTTTTATTTTCCCTGTTAACAAAAACAGTAGTGGTCAAAAGTCAACACCCTCTGATGACTGTTCGGTGGCCAGTGTGGAATGGGCTCGGTGGTCTAAGTCCAGCTCCTTACATGTCCACATAAAAATGACCCCCTTCCTGCATTCCTCTCTCACTTGGCACTGTGGTTTGCAGTCTCCGCAAGGAAGCTCTGGGGTTCTTGAGGTTAATCTCATCTGTCCTCCTTCCTGATTGAAAGCAATGGGTGACGTGGTTCGGGTTATGATACTTTGCTAGCTTCTTTCATTCCCCTTGTGATGAAAACCCCTCCACGATCTGTTTCCTTGAAGCCTGAAGAGAGTCAGAATTAATCTGCATTAGCCGGGAGCCGGGGCATGCCAGCTAGTCAGACTTCTAAAGCAAACACAGAGCCGACGAGGACGAGCATCGTGCCAAGAACACAAATGGTCTGAATTTAGCCCTTCATCCCCAAGCCGAACGCAGACTGTTCTGCAAAGATCTCTGCAACACTCTGTCAACAGCTGGTCACCTTCACATCTGAAACTGAGAAGAAAATCCACAAGGGCCTGGCTTTATATTTGGTAATGACTTCAGTGGGGTGGTAAAGGGCAAAAAGTTGGCCAAGCTTCCATGGGTGCCCATCTCGCATAACTCCACTGAAGTAAGTTGTGGATACTGGCACTCAGCATCGTTAGGAAATAAAAAAACAATCACCACCACCATCAAACTCTGATCCCCCTAAAAGATTTTAAAGCTTCCAAGGTGCAAACAGGTCTTGTCTACACTGAGGTAATGAGAATTACAGCGACTAGAGCACAACTACTAACACTTAGGGTCAGAGGCAGCTTGAAAGCTGCAAAGGGGTGTTAACTAGACCTGACACATGAAGTAATTGTTTTTAAGGGAGTGTATCCAAGCTGGAACACAGCAATGCAGAACATACACACTGGGACAGGTGTAATCCCAGACACAGTGGGTGGGAAGCAGGGCTGGAAAATCACCATTAAGAAGCCAAGATGTGTTGCATAATCCAGACTTCCTCGCCAAGATGAAGGAAGTTTTACTGAGGGCCAGATGTTGTGTGATGCCCAGCTACTCCCGTGATGTGCTTGCCATCTTCAGATGCTACTGACATCTCTGGAAGCTGAAGGTCCAAAGTATTTTGCAGAGGATGCTCAAACTTGGCCATGGACATCCAGCGATGGGCAGGCAGCCAGAGCTGGAGTTGCTAAGCCAGGAAGAGAAAATGCTGCAGCTCAGGTTGACACGCAAAGAGAGCTCACAAATGGGCCACCACAGTCTCATGGTGCATCACGCATCCATCCACGGAGGAAATAGGGAGAAGCATAAATTGTTCCTGTTCCTATGAAAGGCAGTCGGTGAAAACAAAAGCTTATCTTAATGTTTTTCTGCAGAAGTTTGGGGGGTTTCATTCAAAAAGCAAAAACTGAAAAATGTTTGGGTTTTGGCAACCAAAACCTGGAAAATTTTTGGCCACAAACCAAAACAATTTGGGGTTTCAGGGTTTTGGTTTTGTTTTGGGGTTTTGCCAAACTCCTTAGCTTTCTTTTGCCAAAATGCTGCACATTTTTCAATTTTTTTCATTCTCAATGAAAACCCTAAAATTGTTGTTGAAATTGGACATTTCCTACAGGTTTTTTTAATATTTTTTTTAAAGGCGTTTTTGGTGAAAAAGAATGTTTTGAATGAACAATTTCATGCAGCTCTGTAAGCAGATCCCTTGGAGGAACTATCACACCCTCACTTTTGTCTCTTCTCCCCCTCTCACTTCTCTCACATGGGACTCAGGGCTCTGACCATGGTCTAGTTTTGACCACCACATGGCCAAGCTTTACAACTGCACAGCAGCCATGCTGCCCTCCTGGGAACAGCTCTGAGGTGGGAATGGCTTGAGCTTTTTCTATGAAATACAGTCTCTGTGGAAATTAAGAAATGTTGCAAAGGAAAATAAGTCTAGATTCAGCAGTACTTGTACTTTGACCACATTTGGGTCCATGGTTCTGGAAGAATAAGGTGCTGGTACCTTTCCTCCAAAGTGCCCAAACAAGCCACAGGTTCATTAGAGCTGCTGGCCCTGGGTCCACCATAAGCTCCACAAAGTAAGTGGCTGATACTTTATAAGATACTGACACTGAACTTAAAAACAGAGCTGAAGAGTGAGCCCAGGTCAGAACTCAGAAAGTGTTTGCATCCCATCTCCAGGGATAACTTTGATCAGACCCAGTGCTGAAAACCAGAAACCTCACAGAAGTGAGGGAAATCTGGGCTGGAGTCCGAGTGGCAGAGTTTGAGACTGCACTTTTACAAGGCAGATTCAACCTACAATAACAAATCTCAACTTCCTGGAGTACTGTGATGTGAATTTAGACCAGGTCTTGAATTTCACTCTTCCAACCAATCTCACATTAAATGGCCATTGAAAGAGCTATTCTCTTAGTTTTAGCTGGGCAAAGATCTTGGAGTCTTTATAACAAAGCAGAGGAATTTTATGGCTGCTTTTTTTCCTGGAAATATCGTCTTTTCTTGCTTTCAAGGTCTGTTTAGATGCTGTCCTTGGTTGAGACATAGAACTAAGTATTTGATGACCCTGCCAGAGGTAGCACTTCTGTGAGGAAGGCCAGGAGAAGGAGGGCCAATGCAGGGAGGGCAGCCATGCACGTTGGTGGTAAGAGGGAGAGTATGCAACGGGAGGGGGCACATGATAAGTCTCAAATTTAGGCAAAAATGGGATTGCCATGCAGCAAAAATGCCAACCTGTAAGACTTGGAGCAGGGTGTTTTCAGAGATCAGGTAGGACAAGAACTGATGACAGGAAGAGATGGATTTGGTGTGGGTTGGAGAAGAGAAGGAGTAAGGAATGGGTGGGTGAGGAGAAGGCAGGTCAGGGGCTGGTTATGAGGACGAAGGTCTCTGTCAGGTGTTGGGAACACACCAGGGCTAAGGAAGAGATTCTGGGGGATGGTAGGTTCTTCTGGAGCAGATGAAGAGGAGAGGGTAATGAAGGATTAAGAAGGCTGGGTGATTGATGATGAAGAGGAGAGGGTAATGAAGGATTAAGAAGGCTGGGTGATTGATGATGAAGAGAAGAGGGTAATGAAGGATTAAGAAGGCTGTGTGGTTGATGATGAGGAGGAGCAGATGAGGTTTTGCCTTTTTTTTTTTCACATTTAGATAATAGTGGACCTCACACTATTTTTAATCTGATTTTTAGCAAAGTTTATTTAAGCCTTGACATAGTGCAGTGCTGGCTGTCAGCTGAGCTGTGGTTAACTGCTGTCACCTAAGCCCAAGGCAAGCAAGGCAAGGGGAATAAATTAGTTTAAACCTCTGCAAAAGGTTTCTCAGTTGCAATAAGGTGAAAGCACAGGCACAGTAAATTACTGTGATTCAGCTCACTGTTACATTGGGCATCTGAATCCTCAAAATACAGAAAAGACATTCTGTCATTATCACAAAGCTAGAAATAAGCTGAAATCACAGCACAGGCTGGTTTTAGAGGCCCTTGAGTGGAGTAGTTAGCCTGGAAGGCCAGTTGGGGCTACTTGTGATGAAAGCCTCACAAGTGGAGAGGTGGGTGAAATGCCAGACAGCCCTGGGAGAGAAGGAAATATTTCTACTGATTTATTCTGACATTTGAACTGTAACGTTCTTACAATAAACCATGCCCTAGGAGTGGGTGTGTTTTGGATTGTTTCAACACCAGATAGTGAGAAAACCAAGAAGGGGAAACTGAGGAAGGGCCAAGGTTTGACACCCAGCTGGATAAGCTCCCTTTGTGGCCCTTCATCAGGACTTTTCACCCATCACATACTTGTATAGTTAAGAGGCTCTGGGAAGCTGCCATTCCTTTGCTTTCCAAAGCCCTCACTCAGGAAAAGACTAATTAAGTGGTGGGGTCATTCCAGCAGGTCCTGGAGCCTCCAAGCTGGGCCATGGCTCCCACTGCCCAGCCGTGTAATTGTCACAGCAGCTAAGCCACAACCCCTTGACAAAGAAACCCAGCTGCAGGCTGCGGGTCTGGGAGATAACCCATGTCCATCAGAGAGACAAGCACCCCTGCTCCCTGCCTCTCTCCTAAAGGGAGCTCAATGGGGACGAGCACGCCGCACTCCTGGGGAGCAGCAGAGAGCAATGTCCATGGCTGGGGAGCACCCGGGATAAGAATCAGGGGTGTGACAGCTCCGTGTGGTTTTCTTGGAGAACTGGATGTTTGCTGCTGCCTCCCTCGCCTGGGCACATGGGGGTGGCAGGTGAGCTGCTGAGGAGGGACGAGCTCTGGCATTGCTTTGAAATATGGAGCCTGTGCTGCAGCATCCTCCCTGTGGAGAAGGGCTGGTGGCTGTCTTTAATATCCCCACTGACACGAGCTTTGAGTGGTGGAAAAGCTTTGGATTTGTCTCCTAAAATGAGAAAATTTCTGTTGCCTGTGACCTTGGGTAACCTTCTGCCTCAGTTTACCTGTCTCTGTAACAACAGCATCTGTGTTTGCTACCTCCCCAGCTGGCTCAGCCATATTGCATGGTGCTCTCAAATTGGCCAGAGTCCAGCTCACAGCTCAGAGGCTTTCTTCTGTCTGCCTGTGCCACCAGATGCACCTTCAAGGGATGTTTCCCCTCCCTGTGGCCCCAAGTCTTTTGACTGCTTGTGAAATGGCTGTTTGGGTCTCCAAAGCTGTTCTTCCCTCCCAGCAATGAGCTGCCTGCCAGCAGGGGTGGCTGACACACAAGAGAGAGCAAAGAGCCAAACACAGGGCAGACAAACTGGGCTGCTGGCTCATGTGGAAGGGGACCTGGAGTTATCTGGAAGGGCACATGCAGCTCCTTGCCATGGATCAGCAATGCATTTAGTGGTGCAGCAGGACGAAAGCAGATTAAGAGAATAAGGAGAGGTTGCAACTGGGGGATATACCACCAGTGCAGTGTCATCTCCACCCCACAAGCTATTTGCCAGGTCCAGCTGACCTCTATAGGTGGAGAGTCTTCCCCTAGCTGTTTCTGTATGTAGGTGTCCCAGCACATTGCAGCACAATGTAGATTTGGCTATGAGGAGCTCAGCAGGAGTTGCACATCCAGCACATGGCAATGGCCAGGACTGGCCATATGACCACCTTGGACCTCTTGGCTTGAAGGGTAGTGTGAAAGACAAGGCCCTTGGAAAAGAAGAACAGGGAGAGAAGCCAGCAGTTTCCAGACTCACAGCACAAAGACATTCATTTCCATCTGTACACTACTACAGGTAGCAGTTCACTACCCAATTCTAATTTCATATCACCATCCAAAGCTATCTCCTTGGCCCCGTTGCTCTTTGGCACCATCCTCACCCTTCCTTCAGACAGCCAGCCAGGACCTTTTCAGTAGATCCCTCTTGAGGACTGTTTGCTTGTTGAAGCCTATAAGCATGATCTGCTGCCTGAGGAACCGATTGCTTTCAGGAAGGTCTCAGCCTCAGCCTCTAACTACATTCTCAGTGCCTGTGTAAATCCACCAGCCATTAGCAAATGCCTTCTCAGAGGTCTCTTCAACCTGCAAATCCATTTGCACTTAAATTGCCCGACACACAACACTTGGCCTAGATGAGTAACGAAGTGTGTGACCTTCCAGCAATCGAGCATTGCTAATATCTCAACTATTTCAAATATTTAATAACTTAGTTTAATGCAATGGGAAGGATTTGACTGAATGCACAATATCTGTAGCAGCTAATTAACCGCAGTAGCCCAGAGAGGTCTTGGACTTCATGCAACCTTTCAGTATAATTACATATTTTTAACAGCAAAATGAATTTAAATCCAGCCTGACGCAGCAATCCATCTTCATCTCCAGATAAGAGGCAGCACACATGGTATTAACGTTTAAACAAAGGCCATGGGTGGTGGAGAGGGACGAGGAGCATTAGCAGAGGTGTGGAAGGAATCCACACCTCATTCCAGCACCGTGGGAGGGGTGGACAAGTGCATTGCCTGGCACAGACCACCCTTCCATCACAGCCACTCACTTTGCTGGCTTTGCCTGCAATCCATGAGTTTAGACTTCAGGCAGGACCCTTTAGGTCTACCTGTGTCTCCTCTGCAGGACCAGGTGTGTTGTCACCCACTCCTCCTCCTGTACGTGCAGCATGGCACACAGCAGCAAGCACGGGTGAGCACATCACAGAATCACTACGGTTGGAAAGGACCTCTGTGATCATCAAGTCCAGCCTTCATCCCAACATGATGCTATGAGACAACATCATCATCAAGAAGAGATATCATCAAGGTGTCACATCCCTGTTTTGCTTAGAGCTGTTTCCCAACAAAGTGGATCTGAACACAGCAATCCCCACCCCTCTGTGCCTACACAGGCAAGAAGTGCCCCAATAGTCTTCTTGGTTCTATGCTGCAGAGCCTCATGGGAGCCCTCTACCCTCAGGTGAGCCACACCTGGAGCTTCTCCTGGAGTTTTCCTCCTCTCCCATCTTCCTGGACATGGGTTATGTGCCATGGCTTGCAGGGACATGAGGATTTGGGTACAGAGCTTGTAGAGTCAAAGTTTGACCACACTCACTATTGCCATGGTGGCGATTAGACTGGACTTTAGGACACTAGGTGGGACTCACAGCTCCTCAATTCAGCATTTCAAGTAGTTCAGGGGCATTGGAGAGGTCTGTTCCTCTCCACTGATTGTAAAACACATCAGATGTGAGTCAGGAAAGGAATAGCTTTGGGTCCACCCCACATGCAGATCATCTCTGCACATGGAACCGTCATTGGCATCAGTGGATGCAAGAAGCACGGTGTGGGGTCACTCCCTTGCAAAGCCCTAACATGCAGTAGTATCTGACCTGAAAACTCAACAACTATGAGACACCTTCCCATCCACCCCCCAGGCAAAAATTACAAGAGGGGAAAAATACACTTGCAGTTTTAAGTTGCCTTCTTGGTTTGAGCTTTCTGCTCTCAGAGATCCTCTCCTGAAAGCTGTGAAGGCAAGAAGCAGATTTCAAGGGAAAGGTGAGATTTCTCCATCAATAAGCAATCCCCTGCCCTCAGCTGCTTGGACAAGGCATTTTAAGCCTCTCTGGAGCCTGTACTAGTGTAAAGCCAGTACAGTTAATTTCTGTGGAAGTGCTTCAAATTTACACTGGTGTAAGTAAGAGCAAGATCAGACTGACAGTAAACCAGACAAAAAATTATGAGAATGAAACAGACATCCTACAGTGAGTAGCACTAGTGAATACTAGTAGAATAAATAGACAGGATATAAAGGAACTACTTGTTCTTGCTGTTAAGAACCTTTCAGATTCCTACTTAGCTTGTATCTGTTAAAGACATTTCTTTCCCCAAGAGTTTGTAAAACATTACTGGAAATCTGTCCCATGTAGAGTTTTAATTGCCTAGTTCAAAACTCGACTGACTCTGCCAAGTGTGATAGCATCAGCTGGTGGCGTCATCTGTCGTTGTTACGGGCAAATAAGCCAGCGAGTTAATCAAAGGGGATGAAAAATGAGGTGATTTCATTTTTTGGAGTCCTGAATCCAGTTCCTTCTCCTTTCTTCTCACCAGCCTGCACCAAAGTGCCAACAGCACCAGCTGGCCAAAAGGCACTCATTCAAAAATCCTTTGTAGGCAACACATAGGCATATTCTCAGCTGATAAAGTCAAGGACGAACAGGAGGAGACAATAGGAAGTAGGAGACAATGAGAAAAAATAGATTTTGTGCATGGTGCAGTGGAAGGAGATGAGTGGAATCATCACTGCTGCTCAAATAGCACTTTGGTCCGAGGCTCCTCCATGTCAAACTGATAGGAGGTCTCTCTGGAAGGACAGAGTGGTGAAACATATCCTCTCAAAGACACCTTTGACCACTGCATAAAACAAGCAGAGATAACTCTGAATAAGTCCAAGTGTTTGGGAATCCCATTTGTCAGCAATATGCTGCCTGGAAGCTCAGGTCTGGGCTTCTGCTAATCCTACACGGATCCCAACCAAGAGGTGTTGTTCGGCCATGTGATCACTGCCCTTCTCTTGCAGACAGAAAAGTTGTTTGCAAATCTTTGCTCTTAATGTGCCAGTAGCCTTTAAAAGCATCTTAGTATGCCTTTAGTAGACCCAAAGTAGATTAGAAGATAACTCTTTTGGTCAAAAGGCACCCTGCTTATCATCTTCTTAGATCCCTTTAGTGGAAAGGAAGGAATTCTTTATCAGATGGAGACCTAATGTGTGCTTCATGTGGTACCTCAGGCTGATAGAGCAAGCTCTCTAATGCTCGAGGGATTCAAAGGGTTCTCTTGTCTCATACAGACTTCTAGCTTCCCTGACCCACTGTGAAGACTTGAAGGAGCCAGCACCACTCTGGAAGTCTGTGGAGATGCACAGGCACTCACAAATGAGCACAGTGATGGGCTTTGCATTTGGGTTGCCAGCTGAGCGTACATGCTCCTCGCCTGTTACAACTGCAAAGTAAATGTATGAGCTGAAACCTTCACGTGGTGCCTGATGGTTGACCTCAGGACAGAATCAAGGTCTTCCAACACCATGGCCAACACCAGCAAGAGCATCTCTCCTCCTTCTGACCGTTTTGAAGGTGTCTTCTCATACTTTTTTCTCTTCATCGGTCCACCCCCACTACCTTTCATAACAAGCTTTACTATGAAACTCAACCAAATAGCCCTGAGCTTACATGTATTTGTAGAGAAGTAGAAGACTAAGAGCAAAACAAGGTCCTCTGCACAGCTCTGTCTTCATCCTCCATCCAGCTGCCCTTACCCCAGCCACAAAAGCCCCAAAATCTTGCATGTATAATAATTCTCATGCCTTCTGCTTTTTTCTTGTTCTTAGTTTTCCATCTCTTTAACAAGAAAATCACATTTTACTTTCACTATCCCTTGACCTGAAATTTGTTCAGGGAGGATCAGAACAGATAAAGGGTGAGGAACAGATACTTCTCTACAACCAGCTGTTATGCCTTAAAACTCCATTTTCTTGGTATCTTCACATCCAGACATGAGCAGGCCTCACCACGCTATTCTCCTGACTGAGGGATCTTTTGCTGACCAGTTGCCCAACATAGAAGGATATTATCATCAACAGGCAAACCACCAGCCAAACTCATCCTTCTGCTCTCACATCACATACCAGAGATCCAAGGTGTCAAACCACTGGAGGGAGGAATAAATCAATGCACCTACTCACAACATAGGGTGTGCAGAAGGGAGCAAGCTGGCCAAGGATCCAAGCCATGCGAGATGGAATCAGCCAGGCCATGACTCCCAGACAAATTCATTATCTTCTTGTGATATCCTGGAAACTCCAGTTGCCATGAAGAGTCAGGGAGCCCCTTTAAGAACTAGAACCCTCTCACAACACATCCACTACACAGGCAGGACACCCAACTGCGTTGCAAGCAGAGTCACTTCTCACAGAGGTGGCTTCTTGCCCCACCTCCAAGTTAATGTGGAAGGTGGGGGCACCTGGGGGTGATCTCCTCATCAGTTCCCACCCAAGGCTGGTCAGACCCTGAGGGAAAACCAGTCAGGAGGGTGTTTCTTGCCTGGCTGAGGACATCACCCATATGCCAACCCTCATTCAGGGCTGTGGGTTTAACCCCAGCACTTCAGAGGATCAGATGGGGCAAGGTGAGCTACTCAGCATTGCACTTTGAGGTGCTAGAAGGAAAAAGCTGTTTTCATCCTCACTGTATGTGGAATGTCTTCTTCAATAGATATGGAAGAGTTGGAGAGAACAGTGACATTCCCTTTGCTCAGAGCTCCCACAGTTGTTAGGACTTAATTTAAAAGTTCCCCAGCAAAGTGAGTGGGGACTTATCCCAGAAACCAACAGCATCTGTGACAAAAACCCAAAATGGTAATTTAAAGAAAAACAAAGTTGCCTCTCCCAGGACTTGATCTTATGTTCTTTGAATTTGACCTCTCATCCACTTATGTGTGTGAAAATACCCTCCACAATGAATCACAGAATCACAAGCAATTATCTTAATTTTTATTACACAGGAATTCCTTTTCCTGTCAGACAGGGTTGGAGTGAGCTGCACACTGCTCATGGCATCTCTAGTTCCTCCAGTGGATGATCTCACAGAATGTGCATTTCCCCTCCACAAAATTTCAAAATGGGATCAGATCCCTACAGATTTCCTACAGCCTAGAAGGAAAGTGCATCTGATTTGTCCCTCCAACTCAACAACAGCAGTGGCTAGACATGCCAACAAGTGGAAAGCAAATATATGCTAGGAAGAAGAAATAAGCTGAAAAAAAAAGAAGCATCATGAAGGAAATTTTGGAATAATAAATGGTAGAGTAGCAAGTTTCTGCAGGTAGGGCATATGACCAAATGTCTTCTGTTTGCCTAAAATGCAGCAACTGGCATGCTTAGTGCACACAGTAGCAGTTGGCCTCAGAGATCAAATCATCCTACAAGGCTCAAGATCGCCTTTACCATGAGGGAGAGATCCTACTGCCGAATATCTTGAGCTGATATCTGCTAAGGATGGTCTTTGTGTCCCCACGTCTGGCATTGCAGAGCATTGGTCAAGGTCTCAGAGCCCAGTGCCCTGGGCCAATGGCTCACTACATCAGCATGTTCCCATTCTGAAAGCAGAAACCAAAACAAAACTGTGTCATCTTGCCAAAACTCACAACTCCACCCCGAACCTCATGACCTTTGAAACCTCAGATCCTAGAAGCAAGACTTTCACCTCTACCTGGAAAGAATCCCTTGGTGGAGAGCATCCTGCCCCACACATCCATACAAAAAGAACAGTGCATGTTTCCATTCAGCCCTACCAACGAGCCCTCAGCCCTGCTGAAGAGAGCCATTGTGGAGCCACTGCATTATAAAAGATGTTAAGACCTCTTCCAGACCATAAAATATGCAACAAAACAGAGTGCCAAATACCAGTCCTCTCCATGGCCCAAGACAAAGAGCCGCCCTGCAAAGCATTAATCCCTGCAGCTGCCTTGAACTATTCATGTCTCGCAGCTTTACGTAAGGAGCCATTCCATTCCAGCTACTGCTCTCCCCAAAACAGAGATTTGCAGAGTCTTTAGCACAATTAAAGGTCACTCTGTGAACAGAGAACCCAAAGAGGTGAATGGGAAACTGACTTCTTAGCAGAGAAGGCCAGACTACTTGCTTTCAGTGGAGTAAATTTACCCAAAAATGCAGCTGTGGTTTTTATTCCCTTACATGCACCAACACCCCTTTCTTCTGACTAATAGTGTCAGGTTAGTATGTCCACTTAGACTATGAGGGACCCTGCTTCAATTTCCTCCACCTCTGGAGGCAATGTGAACAGCTCCCATCTTCCTCTACAGCTACCCAAAAGGAGGTTGTAGTGAGGCTGGTGTTGGTCTCTTCTCCCAAATTACTGATGATAGGATGAGAGGTAACAGCCTCAAGTTGTGCCAGGGGAGGATCTGATTGGATATTAGGAAGAATTTCTTCACTGAGAGAGTGGTCAGGCACTGGAATGGGCTGCCCAGGGAGGAGGTGGAGTCATCATCCCTGGAGGGCTTCAAAAAACAAGTAGATGTAGCACTTGAGGCTATGGCCTAGTGGTTAGGGAAATGTTGGGATGAAGGTTGGACTTGATCCTAGAGGTCCTTTCCACCCATTGTGATTCTATGATTCTATGATTCCTGGCCCAAACCATGAGGCAGAGCTACATACTTAGGCATTTCCAAAGCCCAGTGGGTTGTCTCATTGAGGTCAGCTCCACAGGAGCATCATGCTGCCCCGTGGGCCATTCAGGGACCATGGACCACCTCCTACTGCTGGGGATGACAGCACTCAGCTTCAGCTGCCCCTCAAGAGAAGGTGACTTGTAGAAGACACAAAACCACCCACAGAATTAGGTAATCTACACACTAGAAAGACAAAGCCACGATCTCTCCTTCTGTGGCAGCAAGCCTTTTTAGGGGTTTGTCATACAAAGCTCTAAGAAGTAGATTTGAAGAACACCGTCTGCTGAATATCCTATAGCTTTGTCGTGTGTCTTAAATGATGAGATCTGAAGCTGGACCCTCCACCAGTGGGGGAGGAAATTGCATCTAATTTTCCTCAGCTAGGAGTAAACACCCAAAGAGATGGGCCTTTGGATATAAGGCAGCCACCACTTCCACACAGCTATTTGGTTCTTTGCTTTTTGTACAAAGGCCTGAAAATAAAATGTTTTGCTTTAAACCAAAGGAACATTTGGCTTGAGACAAGAATGTTTTTTTAATTTCTTGGGTTATTGAAAGAAATCTAAAAATTTTAAGCTTGGCTGGAGGAAACCCTAAATTTTTTACAAATGTTTGGTTCTGTAACTAAGGCACACAAACAAACAAACAAAAATCTGTTTCTCACAGCTCAGCTTCTCATCTCAGGAAAAACTCTTTCACCAAACCACTAGTTTCCAGTGGGCATGAGATGCCACCTTTGGTGATTTGTTTATTTGGAGACCAGCAGAACTCTGCTTAAAAGCAACTAGAAGAAATTCCCCGTAGTGGCAAGAAGCCCATGTTTTTGGCACAAAAAGCTATTTTTCACCTTCAGGTGGCACTTTTTGCCAAGATTTGTGACAGTGAAACTCATTGCACCAGCAACCAAGCCTTATCTCACTCATTTTAACTCAAAAGGAGGCGAAATGAGAGGCTGTGATGCTACACTTCAGCTAGCGTAGGTCACTTGGAGGTGTCTAGAAGATAAGTCCCCAGCTGCTACCCAGCATGGTCCCCTCTGAGGAGCAAATGGCTTGCCCAAACCACTGATGAGGATGCTCAGCTTGCACCTTTGAATGAGCACTGAAGCCTCCTGGGACAAAAAAAGAAACCAAAAGACACAAACCAAAAAAAAACCAAACCCCAAACCACCAAGAGCTGGCAAGATGAAGCTAATCTCTCCTTCCCTCTGAGCCAACAAAGTATTTTTAAATGGACCTTGAATAACAGAGCCCTCCTCACTTGTCCTGTCTACTGTCCATGCAGTGGATGAGAGCTGATCCCAGGCAGTGTCTTATGGGCATCATTCTGAACAGGGGAAAAAAAAAAAGAGTTGTTTCATTAGCAAAGAGACTTGTTTTCCCTACCACTCTGCTTCTTAGCTGTTCCAAACCCCTAACGACTCTGGTGCCCTTATTTACAAGTGCTCTGATGAAGTACTACCAAATCCTGGCTCCCAAGCCCATCCCACACCAGTTTTATGTGACAGCAAACCCTCAGTTTAGAGGCTTGCAGAGGTTTAATATGCAGTGACTGAAATAACCTGTCTGTTTGGTGGCCCAAAAAGACTTGGACAATCACATATCCATGGGGATTCTCAGAGCTGTGGGGTGCGTGGGAACTGGTCTATACTGAGCCATCAGCTCTGAAAGCATTTTCACTCCTAAA
>NW_008591460.1:11568-55581 GCF_000691845.1 Merops nubicus | reverse complement strand
GAGGAAAGAATGGGGGGGGGGGGGGAAACAGTCCAGTTTTTTTCCAATGATTATGGCATTTGTGAGCTAAATTCTTGACTAAGTTACTGACCACAAGCTGGACACAACAGTAGAAGTTTAGGTCTGTTGGTACAGGCTCATCCCTCTTGTGTACCAGCTCCAGTAGGGTTAGAGAAGATGTTGCTCTGAAGACCTATAGGGGTTATTAAATGCAGGCTGCTTTATGCTGTCATGTGTCAGTGTACTCAGCTGTAGCTGTATATTAAGTAACCTGGTCTTCGAGGGAAGCCACATCTAGTGTTACACATCAACAGTTTGAGCAAAACACCTTTTGGGGTCCTCCTCCAGCACTGTCAAAGGATTGCTCTAAAGAGGACATTTTGCTCTGAAGACCTATAGGGGTTATTAAATGCAGGCTGCTTTATGCTGTCATGTGTCAGTGTACTCAGCTGTAGCTGTATATTAAGTAACCTGGTCTTCGAGGGAAGCCACATCTAGTGTTACACATCAACAGTTTGAGCAAAACACCTTTTGGGGTCCTCCTCCAGCACTGTCAAAGGATTGCTCTAAAGAGGACATTAAAAATAGCAAAGCACACATTCCCCCCCCCCCCAACAGATATATTTTAAAATGCACTGAAACAATGGATTTTTAACTGTACAGATGAAAAAACTGTGGTGGCAGACCTAATGAAGAGTATTTCCCTTCTTTCCACCTACAACACGTCCACACTGTCCCAGGCTGGGGAAGACATGCTGCCCAGCAGTGAAGGATGTGGCTTCATCCCAGGGGCATAATCCAGGTCTCTCCTCTCTCTCCCATCATTTGCACAAGTGACTGAGCTGAAGGTAGTGACTGGATGGCCAAGAGGCTGCTGAGGAAGCAACAAGGACCAAAGATGGAACAAAACATATCCCAGGTACTTGGGACAATCCCTGGGCTTTGAGCTGGCTCCCTCTTAAAACCCACAGGCAATGTGACTTGAGAGAGACTTGTGCAAGAGGCTGCTTAGTAGTGCACACACGACTGAAACCCAGGGGCAGGGACACACTTCACTAATATTTCACTGACTTGCACCAGCCCTCTGGGCTGCTCTGTCTGAACTCAGAGGGGTACAGGCTGGAACTGTGCTTGGCTACAAGCTCAAACACAAACTCTTGCTCGTGAAGGTCCTGGAAACCAGGACCAGGGTTTGAAACTGTGAAGTAACATAGATTTGAGTTAGAGAATGTCAAGCAGAGCTGCAAACCTCGCATGGTGGGTGGAGAAGGTGCTTTCTATGCCTCAGCCTCTCCTTTCCCCTGGCTAATTCTCTGGATGCTCCAGAAACACATTGACCCAAGGCAGTTTTTAAGCTTCTGTGGCAGACGGTGAATCTCCAGCCTCCACAACCCAGCTCCTCTGGCTTTTGGGGTTTGTTGGGCAGTGGAACACCTGTAAGCAAGAAACCACTCCTTGGTACTGTTGGGAAGCAGGACTTGAGCTACCCTTTGGAATACCCTTGAAATATAAATTCTGATGCCCAGGGGGGAGCGAGGTAGAGTGTAATCACTGTGGATTTTCCACCCAAACATGAAAATGATTCCAAGGTGAAGTTCAAACACCAAAGCTCAGAGTGGGAAACATTTCAGCCTCTCAGATCTCTTGGGCTCCTGGGCTGTGTTTGCCTTTCCTTGGCTTTACCTTCTTGCTGCCCTTCTTGTTCTGGCTGCCTCTGCTTGTTCTCCTCTTCCCCAGTCCAGTCTCTTTTCCCCAACTCTCACGTTTATCTCTCAGCTGGGTACCTTTCATGGCCTTTCTTCACTTGGGAGAGAAGAGTCTTTATACCCAGCCTCTGGGCTCATTCCTGCAAAGCAAACAGCAGCAGTTCCCACAAAACAGGCTGCTTTCCTCTTCAAAATCACACTCAGCCTCCTTCATGGAGGAAGACAGAGCCACCCCAGCTCCATCACCCCAGCATTCAGCCCAGCTGCGTGCTGCAGGGTTGACACGAGCATCACCAGCAGAGCCCTGACCCAGCACCACTCTGTTATCCAAAAGTGCCTCGTGTTCAGCCAGCAGAGCCCTGGAGACTGATCTGGGTGTGACTGCTGCTGCTGCTGCTGAGCATTTCACCACTATCTGATGATACAGACCGTCTCCTCCAGGCACCACCATATAATCAGGCAAAAGCACGATGGAAAGAAAGATAAAAAGAAAACATGGGTAGATTTGGCACGCTGCCTGCTGCTCTCTTCCTTTGTTTATAATATGTACAAGGGAGAAAAAGCAGAGGAGAATGAAGGATTTTGTGCCTTTGCATTGCAGACGGGTCTCACAGAATTATTAAGAAGCTGATTTGATGAGCTGCACTTTTACATTCCGTTCTTCCCAAGGTTTGTGACAAAGTACACGGCACAGGCAAAAAAAAACGGGGTGCGAGGGGACTCTAAATCTCTCTCCCCAAACAATTAGCTGTTGTGATTATTCACTAATAACGAGTTCATGTTTGCAGCCCAGCCCGACCGCGGGCTATGCTAAACGTGTTATCATCAGCCCCCAGCTCAGGGAAACCTGAGCGTGCTTCAGAGCACACGGGGGCCGCGCCGCGAGGAGCTTGGTGTCTTCTGCCTCCAAATCCCAGCGTTATTCTCAAACTGTAATTGAATTTCAATCGCCTCTGTGTCTGTGTCTATGTGTGTGTGTGTGTGAAGAAAGGAAACACTTCTCCCAAGATTTACTGCACGTCTGTTACTGTGTGGGCTGTTTTGACTCTGCAGCGTAGCAGAGACCGTGCAAACCGCCCGCTGCTGGAAGCGGTTCAAACTTTTACAGTCCTTCAAATTGGGGCTGGAGCCGGAGAGGAAATTCTAAAATCCTGTATATACAACTTCTGTCTGTGAGGGGGAGAGAAATTCCATGAAAATTAAGAACTCAATGATGTATAAATTTATATTCTGTTTAAAGGGTGGGCTGGGTTTTTTCTTTTTTTCTTTTCTTCTTTGGGTCTTTTTCTTTTCTCTGTTGAAAAAACAATTGAACTCTTATATAAGGAAACCTAGGATCTTTAAATAACACTGGGTCCTGCAAGCTGGTGGTAGAATAGGGGCTCAATCTTTTTAAGCCAAGCCATCTAATTAGCATGTAAGCCAAGTTTTATGAAGGTGAGTCAGTTCAGACGTGTTGCTCCTGAGAAAGCTGAGCCAATTTCTTTTAACGGCATGTGCTGTGAGTAATTAAACCGGATTCTGTAATCAGCATATTGTCCTTCCCGGCTGCAAACAGCCACCAGTCAGCTACAGTCAACAGGCACATCCACAGCAGCTCCTGCCCAGCAGGGACTGGCAAGCCCCATGGCCAGGGTGGGAGGAGGAGATTCAGGATGCTTTTAGCACCCTCTGATGGTTGCACAGCCTTGCCCCAAAAAGTCTTTCAGTACAATAAAAAAAATCAACTAGAATAACCTCATCTCTGGGTTATCCTATGACCTCTGCCACCAGCACGATGCCCCGTGCCTGGCACCCCCGTGCCTGAGCATGATCCTAGCTTGGCACTGTTTTGGAAACACGGATGCCCTGACCCACCCTCGGTGGCTTTCCAAAGGGACCTCACAACCTCCTCGGCTTCTACACGCGGCCCTCATCCAGAAGGAAGCTGCTCTAACCAGGACTATTCTCATATTGTTTCCATTATATTTTTATGACTGTCATGTGGACAGGGGAGAAGGGGAGGCAGGGAGAGACGAATAAGAGAAAAAGAGAAGCAGGACGTCGAGTCCTGCCTTTGAGGAGGGAGCTGACAAAAATGTGATGGTCAACTCCCTCTAGCACGTACTCGCAGACGCTGAAGATCTGAGTGAGCACGGGCAGCCTGTGATGGGAAGGACAAATGCTTCCCTCAAATGTGGCTTCACAGCCCCTCTTGCATGCAAGAAGGCAGTAACCTCAGTCCCCTTTCCTTTATTTGTTGGGTTTTAGGGTTTTTTTGTCCTGGGCAATTTTCTCTTGCTCACACGGGTCAGGAGACAGTGACCACAACACTTTGACAAATTGCTTTCTGCCTGGAAACCGCTGCACGGCTCCAGTGGGACGTGGTGCTCAGCCCTTCCCCAGATGGACAATGGGATCGTTCTGCTTCACCCTGGGTCCCTCAGGTGTCTCCCACTGGTGCTAATGGGTTAAAGTGCTGCAGCTTGTCCCCACCGTGATGTCACCATGCTGAAGAAGGAGAGCTCATCTCTCCTACCCCACATGGGTGTCCATGCCACCAGGCCTGGGCTTTGCTGCACTAGTCTCCATCAATCCCTGCCTTCCCTCCACATGCTCCATTGTTTCTGGAGTTTGTCCTGCTGCCAAAGGGGAAAAAAAATGGGAATCTCACAGAATCTGTCAGTGAGAGAGAAGCTTGCTAATTTGGTCAAGGCATGAAAGGCAGAACTGAAGATTTCTCATTTGGTTGAGAATTGGGTGGTGATATCAGGACTGGCTATCAGAGATGAAAGAGACAGATGAGAAGGGGAAATAAACCTCTCCAAGTACTTTCACTTAGTAAAAAAAGGTGCACTGGATGCAAGCTCTTTCTATAGCTGGTCCTCAATGTGACTATTTCTCAGAGCTGTGCGTGAGCACCTCACCTTAACACTCCAATATCTCCCAAAATAAAGCATGTACAGTTATTGCCTTGTGTCAGGGTACAGACAAAGCTCAAAGCAGCTCGTCACATTGCACTTAATACTCTTACAACATGGCAATAAGGGCCAGGTGTACATAACTAGGGTGGAATATCTTATCCACATATGGCCGCATGTCCATCAATATTGTTTTAACCTTTTCCCAGAAAATGTTATTTTTATCATGGTAATTTTTTGACTGCACAAAACCCATCAGACCTAAAATGCGCATGGCAGTGCTTTGTGGGAGCTGCAGTATTCTCCTGGGGTTTTCACTTTCTGCAGGGTCAGGAGGTGCAGCCAGACTGCCCTGTGACAACAGCTTGTAACCAAAAAGGAGACGTCAGGACAAGCTACCAGGTGGCAGAAACAAATCAGGTCAGGAAAAGCAAATTACCACTGCCCTTTTCAGCTGCAGCATCCTCGGTTCCGTTCTGAGGGACCCGAGAAGGCTTTTGTTTTCATCAAGAGCTTCTGCAGAAGAAAAATCACTTTCAGGCAAGGACTCATTGTTTCCTTCCTTTCTGCTGAGTGATGAGAGATCTCACAGAAGCCCTAAGCACAGGTGAAGTAGGAGAACCACATAAATACGAGCTAAAATGCAGCTATATTTCCTTCCCGTGGAACACCATCAACCCTTGTGAATTCTGCACCATGAGCAGCTGGGTCAGAGGCAGAGGGGAACAATGAACAATGCAGGATGTGACTGCTGGCATTGCTGGAGAGGCTCCTGAAAACCCCAGGAGTGGGGTCCCATGCCGTACTGTGGGCTGAGTCCATGTGGTCCCCAGGGCAGTTACAGGCCAAAGGGATGATGAGAAAGCAAAGAGAGGTGGAATAGCTGCTGCAGGGTCACCCAATGCATCCGTGCCAAAGCCGTGCTCTCCCTTCACACTCTGTCCAGAGACCTGTGTGTAGATACCAGAATATGTCAAAGGTGGGAAGGAACCTCTTGCTTCCACAGTTTCTGTCTTTTTTTTCTATACACATGCTCCATGATGACTGAAGAGAGTGGGACAGGCCTCAGTATATTATTTTTTAAAGCCATCCAGAGTTAGAGAGTGCACCACCTCTCCAGCTGAGTGACTTATGGTAGGAAGAGACATCTCTGAGTGGAAATGTCACAGTTTGGTCTCATGCTTCCACCACTTCTGGAACTTCTTAGGGAAAAAGTCAAACAATCGACTCTGGGGTCTCTCACCAATGGGTTGTGTGGTTCCTGAAGCATCAGCACAGCTCCTCCATCAGTTGTTAGCAATTTCTCAGCCTTCTTCTGGCTGCAGCACAAAGGCAGTGTGACTGCACAACACAATGTCATGGGGACTCCATCTCTTGGGCATCGTCACGCTCACGTGCTCCCACCTAGGGCATGCCAGCAGGGACATCAGCTGCCCAGGTTGCCCTGCAGCTCTTCACTGGGACTGCCAGCCCACTCTGCCCAACACCCTGGGGCTGCCACGGGAGCCAGAGAGTGTCAGGCCAGCTGAGAAGTGTCTACACATCTCTGCTCCCTAGGTAATCACATCCTAAAACAATCTCATTTAGGCCACAGAATGGAAGCCGAGAGGAGACACGGTTACCGTCTATAAATACATCAGGGGCAAGCACTAGGGAGGCAGCTGAGCTATTGAAGCTAAAAGACAATGTTGGCACAGGAACAAACGGGCATGAAGAGGCTAGGAATAAATTAGGCAAGAAATTAGAGAAAGAAGACAATCCTCTGAGAAGCTCTTGCCTGGAACAGCCTTCCAATGAGGACTACAAGACAGAAAGTGCATTTCTGTCAGATGGATCTGGCTAAATTAATGAAGATGTGGTGTGGACATGGACTCTGAAACACAAAGGGTCAGAGCACGCATCCAGGTGATCCTTCTTAATCCCACATCCCATGTTCTTACGACTGTGTAGGTACTACTATGCTAGACATGTAGACAAATACAGAATTATGGCTATAAATGCTAGACTTGACTTAAGATGGCCCCACCTCCCATCAAAGTGTCTATGTTTGGAAATGTAGTTGAAGCCCACTATAACTTTATCCCTGAGTTTGGCCATTTTTATTACCTGTTTTGTGCTGGTGCCCACCAGGACTCTACTGCAAATCATGCTGGTGAGAAATGATGGTCACTGCTCCACAGATGTAGTACAAGTCTTCTCCAAAGTGCAGGTGAAATTGGAATCTGCCCCCTTTCACAAGGAAGGTGTAGAACTAGACTGCTCGTCCTGTAGAAAGAGGTAAGGAAATGGCCTGATCCCTCCAGAAGGCCAGAGAGAGAACACCAGTAAGACCTCCCTTTCCTGCTATAAGATAACACATCCTGCCATCAGTGGTTGCCACCATCACACTGTGCCTCCAGCTCTCCACAGCCAAAGGTGGAAGTGAAACAAAGCCCTAACATGGAACAGAGAGCTCCTTCCCTTTGCACTGAGAGGGGAAGAAAAGCCACAGCACAGGCCCAAAGCAGAACTGGGCACGGCCACAGTGCTGGCACCGTTGTACAGGCTGCTGCTCCATCTCACCCCAGCGTGGACAGTGCCAGCTGAAGGGGTGCAGCCCCCTGAAACATCACTGCCCCACTCTGGGGCTGATGTTCCCCTCAGCAGGAGGAGCATCCCCAGAGCTTTGATCAGGGTACAAGGTGCAGCCTGCACAGATGGAGTGTCCCTTGAGTCCTTGGCTGCTACAGAGTTCCCCAGGGAGCTGCAAAACCAGCTCCATGTGCTTCAAGGTCCCACGTGCTTTTCACCCCATGTGCTGCAAAGCCAAGGAGGTCGAGGAGGTGGGCAGAGACAGTCACCTTCCACTGCCTTGTTCATGCATGCAGTTTGGGGATTTATGGCAGCTGAAGGGGAGAGTTCAGCTTTCACAAGGAGCTCTGAACACTTCCCACCAGCCTCAATACCAACATAAGACTATCTAATAACATCTACTGAAGGGAAATCCTAGGTGATCTGGAGATTTGCCACAAGCCATCCCCTGTTACAAGATCACACTTTTGAGAAGATTGCAGAAGTATGTTTGTGCTTAAATATGTATGATGAATAAATGCATAGGATAGATAGGTTCCCCAACATCCCTGAGGTAACCTGAGCATGGTTCAGATAACTCAGCTATTGTATCTCAGATTCCTTTTGTAAACACTTCTAGGCTACATTATCTTCCATGTCTCTTTTATTCAGACTATATTATCCCAGTCATCCCTGAGCCAATAAAACCTTCCTACCACACCCCATATCATATGTTCCCTATATAGTACATATGTAACAGGCAAAGTTCGCTGGGGATGTTTTAATCTGATTGTTTTTTAAAAATCCCTCTAGAAAGCCAATCCAGGGCAGATGGGTTGGTGACAGGCCTCCTTACTAAACTCACGATTCATCTAGAGCTCTCGGTTCCTCTTCACATTGGGGATCAGTCCTGGGAATGCTGTTACCATGCAAAGCAGTCCTTGCATGAATTTTTTCAATAAAAACCAATGGCTGTTCTCACAGGCACAGAAGCATCCTACAGAAAACCCCACAAGCTCTTCTTCTGGCCCACTGTCCTCAAGGATTTTTAGGATTTTTCTGATCATTGGACACTCTGAAAATGTGAGCAATTCTATCAGGTTTAAGAGAGGTTGGATGGCAGACTGTCAGGAGACGACCTGTTTTGTGTAACTCTCCTGATTCCCAGAGAGCCACAAAAGGCTCCACCACACCTACAAGTGCATCTAGAAGAAACCAACTGAATTTAATTAGCCCTAACAATGGACAGAAATGCACTCTTGCAGCTGTGCAATAACCAACTGTGCAACTGTGCACGTATTACAAGCTTAATATTTACTCCAAAAAATATTTTCACCTCGGATGCACTTGGTTTCCAGACTTCAGGAACATGCTCCCACTCCTCCCAAGGGAGATGAAGGCAGGGGATGTTTGAAAGTCCTCTCCATCCCGCATTGCCCAGAGGCATCCTGCCCCCTCACCACATGCCCTGAAGGAGCATAGCAGGAGCCCAGGAGCTAACCCCACACTTGTGAATTGAGACCATCTTCCCATTCCAGCACATGGCTCTTGCACATTCTTGTTTCAGAATGAAACGGTGTTAAGGAGGCCTTTGGGAAATGAAACAAAAATGGCGTTTGAGTTCTTTTTCTTTCTTTTTTTTTTTTTTTCCTATCCATCATTTCTCCTCAAGACCTCAAGTCCCAGGACATCCTGCTTGACACAATCCAGAGCTGGCCCCTTCAGGCTCTAAATGAAGTCACAGCTTCAGGGGTTTCCAAGCAGAAAGTTCACGGGAAGGGCCATGGGAGGGGTTTTGTCCTTCCTAAGGAGGATGAGAAGTTGCAAGAGAAAGTTGGATGCTGGATGCAAAGGTAGGTACTCAATTCTTGGAGGAGCAGGACAAACCCATGAACAATTTTTCTTCTTGTGCCGGTATTGATGATGTTTTAACAAGGTATGGCTTAATTGGAGAGTGTTCACAGCAGCTCATAATAGTGACAAGAATAAATGAGCCATGACATTTCACTCCAAGAGCAGTAGATGGGGAATTCACAGATGGGAATTTGTGAAACCTGTGAGTTCCCTGCATCCCCCTCCTCTCTCTGTATTTGTCTGAATACACCCATTTTTCATTTCACTGTTATAACACGGGAACAGCTTCGCCTTACTCACCAGAGATCCACAAGAACATGACATGCTAAATATTCCTGCATGGGAACATCTCCGATGCACCCAAAGAACATCCCTTCCATAGAGGATGAGCCCCAGCTCTGCCTAAGTAACAGCCTCAAGAAGGAGGAAGGTAGGTGATCCCTTCATGCTTTTTGTACCCCACAAGTACAGAAGCATAGGACTGGCACATACTGCAGCTAAATGGCCTCTGTCTCGAGATATTCCTCCTCTGTATGAGCACACATCACTTCACTGTCACTGTGCAGGGACCTCAGTAGACACATGTGCTGTGTCTTCAGGGATACCTCCTAGAAGCTATGTTCAGACTCCTAAGTCCCTCAGTTTCTACCTCAATTTCCTTGCTTTGCTCATCTTTCAGATGCAGTAAGAAAAGGGGATCCACCTTGAAACCCAGTGACAGCAAGTTAGCTCACCTCACCCCTGCTCAAAGCAGGCAGGGAGGTGCAATCTGGAAATCACTGTCACCTTATAAAAGTGGCCATTTATTTTGAGGACCCAGTAAGTCAGAGTTTGCTTCATAGGTGAAGCTTGGCACAGCTTTCCTCCCAACCTTCCTATATGAAATTTTAGGATTAACAGCTTTTTTTTTTCCTGCAAAATTTGTTCTGCTCAAATTTGCCTCATGCTGAGTTTTGAAAAGCACAGACGTGGGCTAAAAATGAATCACTGAGGTCAGAAAGTTTCTATAGATTTCACAGAATCATAGAATAACTGTGGTTGAAAAGGACCTCTAGGATCATCAAGTCCAACCTTCATGCCATAAAATCCATAGACCCAAGTGATTAAATCTTAAAGGCTACAACCCCAGGGTTTCTTTTGAGCCAGCCTTTGACCGAATGAAGAATTTGGTTGACCACCATTCAGTTCCCAGTGGAGACTGTAACTTCAGGAGATATTTTACAATTTGAGATTGATTTCAAGATGGTGGCTCTGACAGAAGCACCTATTGTGCTACATGGAGTGTTGAGACCAAGGTATTTGCAGCAGTAGAGCTCTGACCACTGACCACAGGATGAAGTAGTGCAAAAAGGGAAGAGGAGTCCCTCCACAGACCACTCTCCTCAGTCTCTGGTCCTCAGCATCATGGGCTGCTGGCTCACCGTGCTACACTCATCTCTCTCCATTTCAGACCATTGCAAGCTCATTTTTACAAATCTTCCACCGTTTCCCTCTAAAAGCCCCTCCTCTGCCTGCTGGAAGGTGGCTTCCTCACCCCCCACGCCGGGCTGCAGAGGGGCACCCAGCCCAGCTCAGCCACCTGGGCGCCAGCAGGGTGCCAGGGCTGCGGTTTCCAGCGCAACAAAAATAACATCAAGACTATCAACCTATTTCAGGAGCGTTCCCTCATGCAGGGCTACCCGGCCAAACTATTCCAGGCTGCTACTGTACTTGCTGCTGGAGGCTGCCTGCGTGTGCCTGGCATACTGTGCATTCCCTTGTAAGGGCTTGCCCCATTCCCTGCTATGCTCCGCGTTGTCATCTGGCTGCTTGCCCCACACCTGCTGGCAGGAAGGTCCCCGCAGCACCCACTCTTGAGAACCTGCTCCTCAGGCTCTCCTGGGAGCTCCCCGGCAGGCTACAATGGGTTTGGGTCAAAGGAGGTGCCCCCAGAGCAGAGCTGAGATGGTGCATTGTGGTCCTACAGCTCAGGGTCGTGGTTCGCTGGTCACGCAGCACCCCATGCGGCAGACACCTGCTTCTCATTCAGAAAAACACTCCTGTTTACTAGATTCTCTGAAGTCAGCTGGGGCCTGGGACTATGGTGCAGGGAGAAAGATGGGGATGGGAGAGCTGGATCCAACATAGGATCCCTAACTTGGGTCTACATCAAGAATCTTGTTGGAGCTTCACGCTGGATTCACCATCGCTGATTTCAGCAATTTATGACAGCAAAACCAAACTTTTACAAGATTCATGGGGGCACTTGGATCATTGCTCAGGATGGCAGCAGGATGTGTTGGTCTAACACCTTGTGAAATGGGATTCTGGGCCACACCAAGGTCTGCAGGGATGAGTAATATCAATGAGGCAATCTTGGAAGAGAAATAGGCAAAAGCTGGTAGATATGGGGCTTTCCAAGAGTCAAAACGTTTTAGATCTCAACCCAGAATGCTAAGGACTGGGGTGTGGATTCCCCCTGTCCAGCTGTATTTTTAATAAGATGTCTCACTGCTCTGTGTTTTCCTCACAGTCTGTGAAGACAACTAAAACTCTAGGTCTAGGGAAACTCGCCTCTCTCCCTGTCAGCTTCAGAGGGAACTTAGACCAGATGTCACTTCAAAGTTAATGACCTGACTTAGTGGGTGAACCTAAGCTGAAACGTTGAGTTTACCCCCAGAGTGAATATTGCTCCTACACAGACATTCCTGTAGCACATTGACCTTGGTGTCTCCCAGCTCTGGCCTGTGGGAAACCCCTCGAGAGCAGGGGGGAGCACATGGCCCCCATGGCCAACCAGCTGCTGGGCCTCTCTGCTGAAAGGAGTGGTCATACCCAAAATTACTGCCATGGAGAGGATGGCTTCTTGATTTTGAGACCTCTCCACCAGCAGCTTGATTGAAAACACCCAAAGACTAGCGAATACCTGATGGAGGTCAGCTTACAAGCCAAGGGCTGGCTCTGAACTTTCTTTGGGGAAAAGAAGCCAGCCCCCTCTGAAGTCACACACTTGACTTCAATAATACAACAGTGGCTTTATTTTCCCACCTACCTTTTTGCCCCATTGAAAACACAGGAGACATGGTGCTCAAACAGTACTTAATCTGTCCTCCTCTTCCTCACCATGTTCCCCTCAAAACCTGCCCTCAGTACAAGCTATTCTCTCCCTCTTGAGCTCTTTGAGGGAACATCTCCTCCAGTGGTCTGCATCCACCAAAGATATTGACACGTTGCAGGAAATTTCAGTCCTTAATTCAAAATTCACCTCCCTAAAATTCACACAGCTGTTTCTTTCTCCTGGAAATACCTGACATTTGTAGGGACCATGGTTTTGCTCTGGAAATGGGTCCCCCATCAGTGCAAAGCACAACTCATGTCACAGGAGGCACTGAACAACAGGAGAGGATGGGGCCATGCATGGAGTCAACCCTGCTGCAGGAGGTTCTGCCTGCTACTCCAGCAACCCCACAGCCATCTCCCACTCACGTCTGAGCTGCTGACAATGTGACTGACACTTAAACATGAGATTTGGCATCTAAGGAGCACCATTTGCTGCAGCACCTCCTTCCTGTTTGCCATCTGTGGGGGTAAGTCAATCAGGAGAGTTAAGCTTTCAAAACCAACAGATAACCCTGTGGCTTTTTGGCAGCGATGAGTCCATGCTGCCTCTCCAATAGTGCCTCCAGACATGCAGAACCTTCAGTCAAAGCACTGCTCAGCACTGGGCACCTCCAGAAGTTCACCCACCAATCACAAGCCCACTCACTGTCCCATCGGCCCACAAGTTGATGGGCCACTTTGCAAAACCTGGAAGCTGTTCCCTTGACCCATCAGATAAGGTTGCTGCAAGAGCCAATTTCTCAGCAATACTTCTGGCCTGCAGCTGAAGCAATTCCTGCAGTAGCCCAGCCTGATAAAACTGCTGCTAGATTCCTCCCTTTTTGGCTGAAGATTTAATCTGAGATCTAGTATCCCACTGTGTACTCCCCCAGACTTCCAAAATGTTCTTCTCTAAACAGCCTTCTCGTCTCGTGCTGCCAGGCTTTGCACATCTGGAGTCCAGACTTCATTGTCACTGACCCAGGACTCACCATAGTTCTCCTCCTCCAGCTCTAAATTAAACACATACAGTCGTCCTGATCTCAGCACAACCCTTCTGCCAGGTGGTGTCAGCATCCCCCAGTGCCAGGTCCGACAGCTCACATTTGCTTTTAACACAGCCCCGGCTCAAGGCACCCACACCAAACTTCTAGGAACCCCAAAAAAACCTCCACTGTGTACTTAGCAATCGCTGCAGCCTCTCCACCCACCTCAATCTGAGGATGAAATCAGGGAAAATCTCTCATGGGGCTTCTTATTTCTCTCTAAAGTGGAAAAAAAAAAAACCAAAATAGCCTGTGGAAATGGACTGCAAGGGTGCCCCTGCAGAGGTTTCAGCAGTCCCTGGGGAAGTCCACACTTTAGAAGAGTAAACTTTTGGCAAATAAAACTCTTTCTTTTGCTTCACCAAGATGAATCCCTTTGCTTAGGGAGCTTGTCCCCATCCAGACACTCAGTTTACTCAAGCAAAGACACTCACCAGAGAGAGTTTCTCCTGCTCCTGACTGAGTAGAACATCTTCATCTTCTCCATCTTCTGCTCCAAATCATCAGGTGTAAATCAGCAGTAATGTTGCCCACAGGGAAGAGTCTGGAGGAAATGTAGACTGGACAGATGCTCTGCTTTCAGAAGACTGCAAATGGCACATATATACATATATTCAAGAGCAATGGGTGCTGTGAGAGGGGTAAGACTGCTATCCAGCAACCTGTGTCAGCTTGATGCTATCAGGCAAAAGAGAGAAGCATGGGGAGATCTGAATCCTTCCTTCAAAAGTGCCTTCCTCTAGCATCACCTCACCAGACTTTTGCTGTATTAAAAAATGATCATTATTGCTTGACACTTGAATACTAAGGTCCCATCCATCAGTGGACACTGGCAGGTGGCAGGACCATGTCCTGTGCATGCATCTCTCCTGTTCAGCAAGCACTTAGTGTAACTCACTGAATCTAATGTTGGCAAGATGGGCTTTGACTCTGGAGAGCTCTTGGGTGCTAGAATGACAGCACTGAAGAACCAGATCTTCTGCTGCTGGAACAGGTGCTTGCTCAACACTGACTCAGGAGGGGAAAATGCCATTTACTGAACCTCCAATACTTGTTTCTCAACAACCCAAAGCTGTAGGAGGTCTCCCATCTAGATGCTAACCAGGCCTCTTGCTGCTTGACTTGTGAGCCCTCACAAGAACAGGCCCAGTGTAAGGAGGATCCTGTGCTACTCAGGGCAAACTGGGAGACAGTCAGTTTATAGAAAGACTTTCCTGAATTTTTAATAGGCTAACAACAAATGTTTTATTTGAGTTCTCATGCTTCAAACTTCACCAATTTGTGGCTCAGTGCATAAAACATGCAGGTTTTGTTTGTGTGCACTGGTGTCAGTGTGATGCTTTGAGCCAAGGGTCTGTAACCAGCAGGGAAATGAAGAGGAGGAGGAGAAGGAGGTGGCTAGTCAAAGAAAAAAGGTATTACTACCTCTACACACGTTTTAGAGTGGTTGCTTCCTCCTGGCATCACCTCCCAAGGTCTCTGTCTGCAACCTGCTCTCAGTGTATTTGTTCAGGCAAAAATCTATGGTCAGAAGATAGGATTTCATCTGTGTTCCCCCTCAACCCACCCTGAAACACTCACTCAAAATAAATTGTGCCAAAGAGAATCCTCCTTAAGAACTGTACAAGAATTAGCATCCAGCAGGGACCTCTTTAACCCACCCCCATCCTACCAAAGTTCCCCACTGAGCTCAGGTTTTATGGGCTGGAGTCACAGGCACTGTCATCAGCTGGGGAAACAGGAGACCTTGATCCTGCCAAGCCTCTGAGCAGCCTGGCCTCATCCAGCAAAGCACTTAAGTATGTGGCTTATGCTGCAGCTTAACTAGCTCGAGATCTCTGGCTGAAGGGCCTCGGAGAAGAGAAAAATAGCATTTGGCATATGTTGTGAACCCATCCATCTATCCATCCATCCATCCATCCATCCGTCTGTCTGTCCATCCATCCATCACTGCCCTCTGCTGGGGAGCGGGGGGGCCTCGGGACCCCCACGGTCACACAGGCCTGGACATGAGTGGCCTGAGGGTCAGGCAGCGATGTGAGGATGAGGAGGGGAAGATGCAGCCCTGCCCCTGCCTTCAGGCAAAGGTCAGCTCCCTCCCACCCCAGCAGAGGGGATGAAGCCCAACGGGGAGCAGGGAGTCCCCAGAGGAGAGCCCGTCTGGCCATGCAGACACCTACAGCACCCGAAAATCACCAACACACTGACCCATCGTGCTGCTTGGGGCCGGGCTGGGGCTACCTTTCTGCATAGCAGCTGCTCCAGGGCTGTGCTTTGGATCTGTGCTGGAGACAGGGTTGGTAACTCAGGGATGTTTCCATTACTGCTGAGCAGTGCTTACACAGAGTCGAGGCCTTTTCTGCTCCTCAGCCCACCCCACCAGTGAGCAGGCTGGGGGTGCACATGGAGTTGGGAGAGGACACAGCTGGGACAGCTGATCCCCACTGACCAAAGGGATATTCCAGACCCTATGATGTCATGCTCAGCATAGAGAGCTGGGGGAAGAAGGATGGAAGTGAGGGAGGACGTATGCAGTGATGGTATTTGTCTTCCCAAGTAGGAGCCTGGCTTTCCTGGCTGGACACCTGCCTGCCAACAAGCAGTGAGTGAATTCCTTGTTTTGCTTTGTGCACAGTTTTTGCTTTACCTATTAAACTCTCTTTATCTCAAGCCACAAGTTTTCTGTTTTAACCTTCTTATTTTCTCCCACATCTCACTGGGGGTGGAGTGGGGGAGCAGCTGTTGGCTGGGGTTAAACCAAGACACCAGTGTAAAATTAATATTAACTTGCCTTGAATCACAGTATAGTCTTAAAGAAATAGCATAGCTAGGAAGTGTAAGCAAGTGCTTTCTAACACTGTTGGCATAGTCAGACATATTTTGGTATCTGTATGTCAACACTCTGACCAACAAAAAGGCAGAGAGAGACAATGTAGGTGCACTTTGGAGGCATCCCAGTAACAAAATAGTAACAAAATTCTGCCAGAAGGAGACCAAGATAGGCACAAAGGGTTCCAGAAAGTCAGAGCATCCCCTCAGTACACCAGGAAGATGGCTGGCAGGACAATGAAAACAGGGTAGGTGGCATCAGGAGCAGAGGAACACACCACCATGACCACTCTTCACCTTTTTGGAATTGGGCAGTAGCATAAAAACATCCGGCATGAATGAGGGGAAAAAAAAAAAGACACAAAAGGAAACAAGCAGTTTGGTTCTGACTTGCTCTCAAGCCTGGCCACCTTGACCTGGGTGCCCAGGAGCCACCAAGCCCACAGCCACCAGTGCTCACTGCCCAGAACCCAGCAGCTGTGTGGTTGTACAGCTGACACACACGGTACTACTGGAGACCCAGTCCTGCAAATGCAAGTGATGCTGACTAACGCTGTGGAAGAACTGGCCATTGGCAGGAAGCCATCTGCAAAGTTTAGTCCCACAGTTCAAAACTGGCCTGGGGTACCAGTCTGCTACACACTCCCATCACAGCCATCTCTAATTCTGCCCCGGGTGGATGGATATGTGGATAGAGGGATTGGAGAGACTGATATGCAGCACAGGGAGAAGAGCTGCAGGCCTAGTGGTGCTTCACTCCGTGCCTGCTTGTTTAGGTACCAAACAACACCTCCCCTCTCCCCAGGGCAAAGCAACCACCCCAGGACACAGGGAGAGGGTGGCAGCTGGGAGCTGTACTCTCACCCATTGCCTCTGTTGTCTGCAGACCCCTCCTGACCCCTTTGGTGGCTTTATTTGTACAAGAGACTGCAAGGAGTACAGCTAGTGACAGGGCACCAAAATTATATGGTGGCAATCAGAGGTGGTTGTCACTTATCTGTCTTGGGCAACAGGGAACCACAAGCCCTGCACAGGTGCTTCCACTGCTTGTTCACAAGGGGTTTGGACCCTCACACCCCCTTTCTAAGCCCTGCAATACAGGTTAGGGAGAAGAGAATGAGAATTGCCTCCCAAATGACACAAGAAGATACTCTGCACAGTCCCAGCATCCAGCCTGTGCTGGCTTCCCCTGCACTCTGAGAGCTGGGACAAGCACAATATTTGTCAGGGCCATCTTGGTTACCATCCTTCAGCTGCTCTACACGCTGCAAATGGGTAACCACACAGAGGAAATATGGATCAGAGCTGTGCTTTCTCCAGCACACAGCTGTGGGAAGGTACAAGAAAGCATCAAGGAGGCAGATATTTGGAAATCTCTTGAACGTGAGGGTCTCCTCCTAAGCTCTAAGCACTGAAAACAGCTAAGGGCTGAAATTGCTAGTCAGATCTGCTCCAAAACTTGTTAGCATAATCCTCTATGGGACTGGACTAGTGCTGCAATCCATACAAATATCTGACCTCCCTTTGAATTTTGCCCAGTGCCTGGATTCAGCAATGCTCTGCAGCAACACACGCCAGCAAATGATTGCACTTGCCATGAGAAAACCATGTGCAGATGCCCCTTGAATGAAGTGTGTGACAAAAAAATACAGTATAATCACATAAAACAGTGGGAGATCCTTACTTCTGAGAGTGCAGCAACAGTCAGCTCATCTCAGAAAGGAAATCCTTGATGTTGAGGCCAGGTCTTCAGCCTGGATTTTTCCTGAGCTCTGCACTTCTCTAACCACATAGCCTAGGAAGCACTGTAATTAATAAAGAAGAGAAACCCACCACTTTTAGCTCCCCACCCCTCCTCTTAATCTGGAAGGAGGCTATTGCAGTGCTGATCTCCAGGATCTAAAGGCCACAGAGCTGGGCAGCAATCAATGGAAAGTCTGTCTGAGGGTATGAAGAAAAAGAAACACATTCACACAGGGAAATCTGGCATCAGCAGAAGCAACAAATGAGATAGATAGAGAAAAAAGTTTCCTCTTTCTCAGGGGTAAAAGCACAAGAGCCACCCCAGGGACTTTTATGGACTACAGCGTTGCAGCCAAACCTGGATCCTCCTGGCTGCTGCAAAGGACTGTAATGAGATTGCCCCAGTAAGAGCCCTGAAGTAGCCTGTTTCAGAGACTCCACTCGTTCCTTTTGACTTGCATCCCTCAAGCTTTGTCTGCTGGAAGGAAAACAGAGCCAGCAGCAAGCAAGGTACTTCAAGGAGAGTGTGACTGTCAGGAGAACCACCTCTGTGAACGGGCTGTGGAGGTGCAGCAGCACAAGCTGTATAATCACAGCAGTGAGAGCACAAGAGAGCATCCAATCAGTTCTGCTGCGGAGCAAACGCAACACGCTAGACAGCAGAAGATGAGCGTGGTCTTCCCATTCCATTCCAGCCCCACCTAGTGATGAGGCTGGGCTGCATCTCTTGACCCTGATGTGATTCCTTGCTCATTACTAGCAAGGAAGCCATGAAATCCATCGGTTCCCTCTGGGGAGGAAGAAACTCCTCCAAGCAAATACTCCCCATTGTAATTTTAAGCATCATCTTTTCAAGCAAAGGGAAAAGTGCCCTGGATTGTGTCTCTGCATCCCTAAACTCACTCCTAAAACTGTACCTACAAAAGCTGAAGTTAGAAGGTCTGTGAGCAAGCCTGGATTCCCACCAAGTACCACAGCCAGAGCTGGCTGGCTGAAACAGGGTAAGACACGACCTACCTTCTTCCTCCCCTACCCAGGCACAAGTTTTTACATTGTTTATGAACTTGTAATACCTTTAACAACTCTCCCTGTATGCAATCTTTATTTAAAATTGGCTATGAGTTATTTGGGTGACCAACGGGCAGAGGTCAGACTGTGTAATCTTTATTTCTTCAGTAAATCTAAAGAAAACAGAAGCACTTGTCATTCAATGCACCAATGGCTTGTGCAAGGACAAAGTGAAAGCCAAACACAGGCTACAGCAGAGGCAATGGACCAAGTGGTGGCCATGTCCCCTCTTACACACCCTGCCTGCCTGAGGCCCATCAGCAAAAAGCACACTGCTCTCATACTGAGACTGAGATCCAACCTAAAGGGCTCACAGAGATCACACAAAAGCAAAATCTGACCTGCTAAAAGCTCCATCAGATTAAACTTCCCCTAGTGCTCTCCAAAGGCAGCTGGAAGTATTCCATGGTTCTCCTATGGGAACCCAGGGCCAGGTCTGCAGATCCTCCTGGAGCAACATCTGTACACACACACACTGGATGAGGGCCCTCAACACCCTGTTGCCTCCTCGCTCCCATGTGAGGCAGCAGCTGCATGTCCTCTCCCTTTCCAGGGAGCTGGTAACACAAGGGATGACTGCAGGCTTTGGGTGATACCACAGGCTTGGGGCTTTGGCTGAGTGAGCAGGGGTAACCACGTGCCATGGACAGCATGTTACACCTCCTCTGATGTTCCTGTTCCTTTCATGCAACCCTTGGATGAGATGATGAATTGAACATCGTTTAGTTCTTGCCTAATAACTAGTGCAGATGGGAAGAAAGATCAGAGCCAGAAAAAAAACAGTCCAGGTGTATTTGCTTCATCCCTGCACTTTGCAGCAACACTCCCAGCACCCCTGGTTAAGAAATGATATGTTTTGGCTTAGACTCTTTATGGCAGCTTTACACTGGGAAACATCTCTGTCAAAGGATTGAAAGCTACACAGGAATGTATTTTATGTGGAGCTCTGCCTGTTGATGGTTGCCAGCTGCTGGGCTGAACATCAGGATCTCTTCACAGGTACATCAGGAAGTTGTTGCACTACCAGGTGTGATCACTTTATGGCATCTCTGTCTTCTGTGGACTGCAGGGAGAAACGACAGCAAAGCTCTGACCTGGGAAGTGCTGCTTGGAAGGAAAGTAGTGGGATTCTCACTGTCTGACCCACATATGCTCAGAAATCAGCTTAGGGTTAAAAAGGGCAAGACCTCCAAGCAATATCCATTGGAACAAGAACCCAAAAGATGTCATTACATTGCCATAACCCACTGCAGCCATCACCAGCAGCAAGCAAACCAGTCCAGAATGGGGGAGGAGACTTAGCTGTCACATGTGCTGGATCAGGGACAGGCTGCGTCCCCTAATCAGAGTCACAACAGGCTCATGAGACTAGCTAAGGGCAAGCACATAGGTCAAGAACAAATAATACAGGGTCATGCTTGCAAGTGTGTCCCAAAACAAGAAGAGGAGTGGTGTACATATAATCCCTTTATAGCCACGGATTGGGCCGAGGGGCAGAGATAAGCAGAGCTTGGGAAAAACGCTTGAGTTTTCCAGGGCAGTCATTTAACCAGTTATGATGTTCTTCTCTTTGTCTCTTTGCTGATACAGCGATCAGAAAACTCAGGGGATGGAAAAAGCAGAGGTGCTTCAGACCCGAGGATGGACTCTGCAAAGCCTGCAGGCGTGGCAGAAGGGGCTGCAGTCGATGCAGCCGGGCGAGCTCACACCCTGCCGTGGCATCAACGGAGCGGCTCCCGGCTCCTTCTGCCTGCAGAGAACTCCCCCCTCACCTCGCTCTGGTGGCTTCACGTGCAATGGTTTCTGTTGTACACAGACTGAAGCCTCTCCCCTGTGTCACCCCAGCTCGTCCGTGCTGCAGGTTTCAGGGGCAGCTCCTCCAGTTGTGCAGGTGTGAGGAGCAGCTGGAGCCAAGTGCCAGCTGAGAGTGCAGCGAGCCGTGGAGCGGAGTCTCCCCGGGCAGGCTGCAGGCAGGACTTAGCAGGGAAGTGTTTCACGGTGTCAGGGGCCATTGCAGCCCTCAGCTCCAGATGGCTTCTCCAGGTTTCACACATTATTTTCACAGGAGGAGAGAGAAGCTAAAGGGAAGTGTATAGAGCTGGTTTCCTGCAGTTTTTGAGCCTTCCCTTTATTTCTGCACAACGTGGAACCTCTTTTGTTCCCAGATCTCCTTTCCTAAACTGACATTCCCAATCACCACTCAAAAAAGAGAGGTGAGTTCAAGCCCTGGTGCTCAAACAGCTGAAGATGCATCTCCAGCTACGTAACAACCTCTGCAAGCTGGTGAGGTGTGTTTTCCAGGGTTGTACATTTTAAACCATTCCAAGAGATGCTCTAACTTTAACTATGGCAGGTTTCAACACCCAGCTCCTTCTGAATCAAAGACTTGCAGCTCCCCACCACCACCACACCGCCCTCCCCCGCTCTGCCCCCAGCATCATCTTTAGCTACAGGGGAGAATCTGTCTCCAGTTTTATGGCTGAGCTTTGCTTTTTCACAACACATCCTATAAGGAGAGCTAAAAATGCTTCAGGAGGAAGAGTGAGTAACCACAACCCAGCATCAGTGTCTGATATCATGCATCAAGCCGAAAGGGCAGAGAGGCTGGAAAGAACACTCCCTTCCTCCCTCTGGGGCAGCTAAATCCATCCCCTGCCCATGGTGGGATCAGCTGCAGCTCTAACAGTCCTGGCTGGAGCTCACCCAATGCAGTCTTCAAACTTTCCAGTGCTGGAAGACCTCCCAGCACAACCCATGCCAATGCTTCTTTAATCTTATATTAGAAAAATCTTCTTGCTGAACCTAAAACCTCCCAGGATGCTATTTGTGTCTGTTATATCTTGTCCTTTCCCCAGGATAGGTAGAGAGGAGAACAGAATCACTCGGTCATTGACCCTTTGCATCGTTTTCTCTGGACCAGTTGGTCTTTGTTTGCTCATGTATCCTGGCCAGCCATGTTTTTGGAGGTCTCTGGATTTTTGTTGCCCTCCAAGTCTCTCTGGTGCCATAGAAGACTGAGCCAGCCTGAACAGACATCCATGCTTCAGTCCAACTCCCTGGGAAATGGAGCAACCCACAACATATGTAGCAACACTCCCTCTAGAGCTGAAGTCTGTTCCCTTCCATAAAACTCTGCAGGATTTCTAGAATATATGCACATGTTGTTCATGCTGGCAGGAGTCCTGCTTTTCCTCCAACACACAGTTCTCCTTAAGCTTGTGCTCCACGTTTCTGAACACAAAGAGCTAGGACTGAAATAACAGGAAGGTTTTCTCAACCAGAGCACAGGCAGCTCCCATCTGTACCTTCATATGCTTGAAGAGACCATCTTTGAGGCTCCCTGTGCTACCAAGTACAGAAGGGTTTGGGTGAATTCAGCAGGCAAACACCCAGTACCTTCACCTCGGTGCTAATGGATCCCTAACAAGCAAGAAGGTTCACCCCAAAACCAGGTGACCACTGGGTTTCTGCATGGCACCTTTCCTCCTACAGCACTCTGCCCTTGGAGCTACCATGTGCTGCAGTATTTTACTGTGTTGTGGAGTCGTCTCCTCACAGACTTGGTCTAAAGGCTGTTGAAGTCAATGGCCCTCTGCATTTTAGTGGTCTTTGGATGATATCCTAAATTACTTCTGTGGCAACTTCACAGCAGAGAACTGGGAAACACTATTGATTCCAAGTCTCCTCTTGAACAGCACTGACTGTGAGTGCCCAACACGAGTCACATCCGTGACGGATCAGAACTGACTCATCGCTGCAAACAGACGAGCTCAAACTGTTCCCAGGGCTCAGAACTGATCTCCTCCCCACCTGCCTCTAGCATCAGCAGTCTGCTGAAACCATCTCACACAGAGATGCATCAGCACTGAGATGAAATGCAACATTAGCCACCACCAGATGAGCTCTGGCTCATCAGCTGCATGCTCCAAAGTGAGGAACAAACTTGAGCATGATTCTTGCTGTCCTGGATAGAAGCCAGGGCTGCTGAGGGTTTTACATGCATCACTGTTGCTGTGTCCATTACAGCTGCCCAGACTTTCCCACACAGATAAATCTCAGCTTTTCTTTCCTGCTGCCTACAGACCTCTGGGAATCAGAGGCTGGAGCAGGAGGCAGCAGTAATCCTGCACATGCATTCCCACATCCTGAGATGTGAAGATGAATGATAAAGCCACTGTCCAAAGTGCCTTTTCCCACCTTCTCATGCTGGAAATGAGTAAAACACAGGAGAAATTCCTTCAAATGATACCAAACCCCAGTACTTTATGTCCTAGGAGGACAGATCTTCAGAGCAGCCCATGATTCTGCATCTAGCTGTAGCCAGAGCTTCATGTTGGCAGCCAAAGGGCTTAAATCCCTTTGGAGGTCATTTTTGCAGGGCTCACGGGTGCAAACATGGAGCCAAGAGCCAGTTACACTAGGTACAAGGAAGAGCTTGTTCCTGAGCACACAGAAGTGGAAGGGGCCCGTGCTGAGCTCCCCCTGGGGCATCTCTTTCCCAGGAAAGCCCTGCAACATGGTAGAGAGGCAGCCCAGCAGCCCAGCATCTCTGCTGCTCCCTGACTTGGTGCCTCACGCCACAGCTCCCAGAGTAGGGGAGAGGCACAAGGTGACAGGAGGAAGCATGGAGACTCCTTCATGTGTGGGGGAGGACCACCAGATCTGGCCAGTTAAGACCACAGGATGGTTCTTCAGACACTGTCTAAAGCAGTCTTGGGGCTGGAGGTGGCAGAGACCTTGACTGCTATCTCCAAAATACTGTGTTGGGACCTCAGAGGTTCAGGGTTTCTGGTAAAGGCATTGGTCATTTTTGGACTATTCTGAAAGGTCTGAGGAGTTTCTGCCTGGGCAGGCAAGCTCCCCACTCCTGTCTTCTCCAGCCTCAGACAACAAGGGGGTTTTCCCCTCTGCACTGCTGGTGCAAGGAGCAGCAGCATCACAGCCAAGCAGTGACCTCTCCTGTCTGTGCAACCTGCAAACACAACCCAGCCTGCTCCTTCCAGGCCTCAGGATCCTGGACTGGGCTGAGGGAGCAGGAGAAATTCCCTTTGCCCAAATGCTCTTAAGCACTAGAGCATGGGGAGTAGAGGGAGAATAAAAACTACAGGCATCCTAACTTGCTAAGTGGTCTCTCCCACCCATTTCCAGTGCAACCACCAGAGGAAGAAAAATAAACAAATAAAGGGACTAAATGCCTCTGATGCAGAGTCTGAAGACTCACAATTATTTTTCTCCAGGTACAGTCAGCAAGATCCAGGACTGGAGCTGTATTCTGACAACCCAAATGCCACTAGGACTCAAGGTGAGTGTGATGCTCTGCTTGGAGGACACACACTTGAGCCTGTTGGGGTATGGAGTGGGTACAGAATGGGGACATAAGTTCTCCTCCCACCAGCCCAGGTAGCATGTGCCACCTCTTCAGATGGCTTTGCTACAGCTGTGCCCTTGGTCCACACCTTGCTTGCTCTGAGAACACGCTCCACACCAACAGCCACCACCCACAGCAACATTTTTGTAGAGAAAAGGCCTCGGGACCAGATGAGCTGCCAAACACTCACTCAAAACCCACTACAAGACAGGGAGAAAGCCCTGTTACTCCATCCCTTGGTTGTCACTTCACACCCCTTCTATCTAATTGCTCTATGACCCATCTGGCACCTACCCTGCACTCCTGGCTCTTCTTTGGATGCCAATTTAGGCTGATCTGTCCCAGGCAAGGGACAAAGGTGCAGAGTGGGACACCTAGGTCCTCTAGCAGCTTGCAGATCCCCCTGCCTTGGTCCAGCTCTCAGACCATCCATGGAGACTTTGACTCTGAGGAAAGGGAATTTAAGACATATTATTAGATATGGTGACAGAGGTGAAAGAAACTGAATTTACAGTCCAAGAAAACATTATCTGATTAAAAAAAAAAAAAAAACACTCAGCTCCTCTTGGCGAGGACCAGGCCTGGGTGTAGGCTGAAACTTGCCAGCTTGGGATGCATCCTTTGCTACACTGTGATGGGGCCAACAGCTGGCTGGATTTACTCTCCAGCCATGGGATAAAAGTCTACTCTACTTTTTTTTTTGAGCTATGTTTTTTGAGCTCTACTTGTGCATTGAGCAAGGAAAACGGTTCATTCCCATGGCCTTCACTTCAGGCTTGCCTTCCAGCTCCCAGCCCTCAGGGGCTGCGGATTTTTCCTGCTTTGATCCTTTGAAAGGGTGCGTTGGAGCTGGAGGAGAACCTCGGGCACAGGCTGTGCACATCCCAGCCGAGCAGCACGGTCACAGCCCAGCGCTAGATGGGGCTACGTGCCCGCTTCTCAGCTCCAGTCCTGCGAGGAGGAAACGTCTCCCTGAGGCTCAGCTGGAAGAAAAGCCCGAGCTGCAGTCACTGAGCGCTTCACCACATGAGCTTTTACACCACGGCACAAAAAGCAGCATCTCTTATCTGTGAAGCTCCAGGAGGGAGAGGGGACATCTTTTTTGGTACCCAGGTAGTTAAAATCACTCAAATTTCTAATGCAGCCTGAGCTCGAGCTGTTACAAGCAATGGCTGTGACTGTCCCTTTGTAGCAACAGATTACAGCCCAAGACATCCCCAAACGTTTCTCCAAGCTGCAGAGCTCTAAACTGACATTCCTCCATCCACCTCTGAGCAGCAGCCAGACCCAGGGCCAAGCTGGCATGATTTGCTGGCTGATGACACAGGGGACAGCCCACTTGGGAGACATTTCTAAGCAGGGCTTAGAAATCAAGCCTGATAAAACCAGAGAGGAGAGATGGTTACAGGCTTCAGAACTTCATGAACATGCACAGCAAAACTCCTTGGGGTTTTGAGCTAAGCTGTGATCTGCCACGACTAACTGCCTCCATAAACAGGAGGGCATTGCTTAAAAATAACCCCAGAGCTCTCCACCCAGCCATAAAACTGAAAATCCTCACAGTTATCTCAATACTTGACTGCTAGAACAAACCAACCTTTCAACCTTTTCGAAGATTTTGCATTAAAAAAGGCATGATACAACTAACTACAACAACCTGCAAACTTCTTTCCCCAACAGAGCAGCACACCGGGGTCATAAAACTTCCCCAGAGCCATGACCTGAGCTTTTCCTGCAAGGACAGCAATGCCAAGCCCTGAAAAATCCCACCAGCTGCTTCTCATGAGCATGTGCTCTCCTCAGCACATCTAATCTGAATCTACCCTCTTTCATTTTAAAGCCATTACTTCTTGGTGAGAACAATCCAGCTCTTGAAGAAAAAAATCCTTCACAACTTCTCTATCAGCTCCACCAGGTCCTCACCTCCTCTCAACCTTAACTCAGCATGAGGCAGTGGGGAAATAACTCTACAGCTTGTACAAAATAACATTTCTAATCTGAGATCAGGCAGAAACAGGCTGCAGAAAGAGAGAAATTTGCAAGAATCCTTGTTTCAGCTTCCCTCCCAGGACTGACTGACAGGCTAAAGTCCCAAGCTAGGGTTGGAGACATCCTTCAGCTACAGAATAATCATTTTAGCTGCAGCAGGAAGGCAAAGATCGCTCAGAAGGCAGCCTGCAACGCTTCACACTGCGGCGCCTGCTTGTATTTGTTTTCCTTTGTCAGAAACGTAGAAAGGGGAAAAAAAAAAAGGTTTGTTTTTCTGTGACTTGCCCATTGTGTTCCTGGCGACCCTTGGCAGCCCCTTCCCAGGAGCAGCTCCGGCCGAAGCCGCCCCGGGGAGCTGGAATCGCCTGGCTCCAGAGGCCAGGGCTCCTCCAGTGCTCAGGAGGAGGGGCAGGAACGGCTGTGCCCAACAAGACAGCTTTGTTCTCCTCACGTGTCTGTGTAGGAGCCTGGGAACAAGTTGGTTTTGGCCCCAGCGCAAGAGCAGCAGGCTGTGAAAACAAATGATGGGGCAGATGACCCCAAAGGGAGGTAAACCACCTACACTCAGCCTGGCTCAGCCCTCCAAGCAGGAGCAGCTCCCAGCCAGGAAAATGGAAGTGTTAACAGGCCTGAGATTTTCAATCCAGATTCAATCACAGGGGTTTTGTTGAACCACAAAGAGGCCACGCACAAGTGCTTGGGCAAGAAGAATAGTGGAGATCAGGTGGAAGAGGCAGGCAGCCACGAGCTTAACAAAATCTATGGGCCCTGCCTCTTTACTCCCCCACCTGAAACCCCAGTTCTGGTAATTCCTGGCACTGGACCTCAATATAAAATATACAACAAGGCCAAGTGCAAGGTCCTGCACCTGGGTCAGGGCAACCCTGAGCACAAATACAGGCTGGGCACTGATGGGATTAAGAGTAGCCTTGAGGAGAAGACTTTAGGGTGGTGTTGGTTGATGAAAAGCTCGGCAGGAGCCAACGACGTGCAAGTGCAGCCCAGAAAGCCAAAGGTCTCCTGGGCTGCATCAAAAGCCGTGCGACCAGCAGGCTGAGGGAGGTGATTCTGCCCCTCTATCTGCTCTCGTGAGGCCACGTCTGGAGTAGTGCATCCAGCTCTGAGGGGAAATCTGGGGCCCCCAATACAAGAAGGACATGGACCTGTTGGAGGAGGTCCAAAGGAGGGCCATGAAGATAATCAGGGGGCTAGAACACCTCTCCTACAAGGACAGGCTGGGAGAGTTGGGGTGGTCGAGCCTGGAGAAGAGAAGGCTCCATGGAGACCCTATTGCAGCCTTCCAGTATCTGAAGGGGATCTACAGGCAAGCTGGGGTGGGACTTTTTAAAAGGGCTTGTAGTGATGAGGGGTGATGGGTTCTAGCTGGAAGAAGGTAGATGTAGATTAGAAATTAGGAAGAAGTTTTTTGTTATGAGGGTGGTGAGTCACTGGCACAGGTTGCCCAGGGAAGTTGTGGATGCTCCATCACTGGAGGTGTTCAAGACCAGGTTGGATGGGGATTTGAGCAACCCGGTATAGTGGGAGATGTCCCTGCCCATGATCTTTAAGGTCCCTTCCAACCCAAACCACTCCACAATTCTATGAATATAAACCACCCAAGCTGAAGCACAGTTGATTTAATGCCTGCCTCCCAGAGCTGCTACTGACGGTGTCATGACCTTGCAGGAGTCTGTCACTTTTAAACTCCAGCTTGTGATGAACACATACGAGCTCCTCACCAGATGACTCCTTCTCCCATGCTTCAAGGAAGGCATCTGTATTATATTATACCATTGCTCTCAGCACACAGGTGCAGAAGGATTCCCTCATGGCACTGTACAGGTCCATCACCAGTGACCCATGGGCCACTGCAGCCCCTCCCCAGGAAGGGTGGGGAGGAGGGTGTGCTCACAGAGTGTGGGTCGCATTAAAGTGTAGGTTGCACAGCGCTCACCTCTGCAACACGTATCCCCTTTGGCTGGGACATGCTGAAACAGACACCTGATACCAAAGCTGGGATCCACACCACCAGCAGGCACCTGGGTGGGGGCTTCAGTCCCTGCTCACAGCAGGTTTTTTTAAGGAAAAGAATGAAAACAGCCACAGAGGCAGAGAACACAGGAGACTCTGCTTGCAGACAGAAAAGCACTTTGTGTGCCTCTGAAAGGCACTGAGGCATAGAGGGGGTTTTAGGGGTGGTGTGGCCAAGCTCCTCAGGCACTCGAGTGGGTCACCTACCTTCTAAGATCTTGTGAGACATGGGGCAAGGCTGATGCTGTACCACTCACACCTGCTGCAACCAGCATGTACCTACAGCTGTCTACAAACCTAACTTCTAGAGCTTCAGGAGCTTTCAGGTCAAGACCTGTGCTACTGCAGGAAGGTAAACATTGCAGAGTGAGGTGGCTGCAGACCAAAGGGGTTGCACTGCTCAGCAGGGCTCAGCAGTCCCCCTTCACACCCTTTCATCCTTCAGTTCACATCTGGTTCTGGTTGCATGTCACTTCAGGCAATGTTTTTTTCCAATAGCACCTGGCTTTTCATCTGCAGCATTTTTAAATATCGCCTCCCCCAGTTTTGCTGGAGCTGGTAATTATCTCAACTCCACCAGGGAGGATTTTGCTGGGCTTTTGTTTTTGAAACATAGGCAGGGCTGGGTTTTTCCTTGAAAACAAAGAGCCTTCATTTTAGATGACAGCAACAAGTGCTACTTTGTCAGCCTATCTATCCTGGATTTATTTAATAATAGAAGAGCTTTGTGGAATACCATCACCTTAGGTAGGTTTCAAGTTAGGAAAGCAAGAGCCTTCCCTAGCAACAGAAATTTCAGAAAGCAAGATCCAGGTGCTGATAAAATCACATACTTGTACATCAAGTGCTCTCTCTTGCTATTCCCTAAGTGGCCATACAAAGCTGAACACACTGAAAGGAGAAAAAAAAAAAAGAAAAAAGAAAAGAGCACTTCACAAGCTACCTAAATCTTCCAAACAGTTTCAGAATTGTTTAGTCCTAACAGAATCTCTACTCAGCTCACCTAAAAGACTAAATAAAGCTTAAAAGATTAGTGAAGTATTTAACCCCTCTAAATTCAAAGGAATTTGAAGTTGATGCTATGTTCCCTGCACAGGAACCATGAAAAAATTCAGCATCAGAACAGGTCTGACACGTACGTAACTGCGACAGCTCCTACACAGGCAGGGCAGCTACAAAGAGAAATTCAGATGTGGAACACAGTGGCTTTGTCACAGCTACCAAATTCTTTGTTGACTTTTTAACCAAACACCATTAAAGGCTCATCTACAAGGGATTTGTTTGGAAAGCAGAAGATGTGGAACACAGCGACACAGACACACACAGCAGGACTGAAGCACGGAGCAGAAGCTGCAGGCTGTCTCCACCACTGAAGGAGACACCCCTTGAATTTGTGCTATAACCCAGCTTGAAATACTTTCATCCATATTCACTTCACAACCCTGGAAGCCTATGATACAGTCAGTGTTGAGATGGTTTCTCTCTTCCAGGCACCTGAGAGATGTGATGACTCCACTGACAGGTACTAGAAAGGCATAAATGAAAGGAGAAAGAATTACCATCAGCCACTAATTCCCTCTCCTCGAGTGCCTGGGGTTGCATCAAGACTTTCCGTTGGACCGGTAAGACCTGTAAAATCCTTAATAAAGGAGGCTGAACAAATTGCAACCTGAGAGACAAGTACGTAAGTAGAAAGTGGTTTCATCAGTTTATTGCTTTTTGCAGCCTGAACTTTGCTGCCATTTCAGGGATGGTCAAGTCTGTGCAGGCGCGTTTAACGCGGGTCACGCTACCACAGAGGAGTGTTTTATCACAAGCCATAAAAGTGCTGGGAAAACAACATAATCCTACATCAACATAATTCGAGAATTTGACAATAAATACAGCACCTCCAAAAAGCTACTGGCATATACATTAATCAACTGATTAGTTTTAGTGACTGAATAAAGCAAACTGGTGAAGGATCGACTGCTCCAGAACATACACTTCTGGTGTATTCAGGATGTCCTCCCAACACACACATTCTGAAATCTTCCAAAATTTCACTAATACCAAATAAAATAACATACTTTTTTTTTCCAGTTTAAATACCAGGAGAAAATAATTAGCACATTCGAATATATTAACTAAGAGACTATCTGTATAAAAATCTTCATACATGACATTTTTAAATTAAACAATATAATCATTATACTTACAGGAAAGACATTGACTAGAAATTTATTGCTAGTACAAAAACTAACATGTTTCACAAAGAAGGAGAAGTTAGATTAATATTATTGCTATAAGCAAACAGTGCCAGAGACAAGAATTTGATTCTCAGACTTGCTCACCATCCACAGCTGGCTTTCAAGGACATGTAGGTACATGAGACTCATGAAAGATGAGGTCCACAGCTTTCTTCAGAGTTATGCTTTATGACCTGGCATCATTTTATTGCCTTTTAGTATAAATGGCAAGAATCAGTCTGCTGCATTCTAATATGATCATTCATTAGATCTTCTCTCCTTGGGAAAAAAAAATCCCCACAATAACAAACTCAACCACCCTAATCTTGCTTTCCCACATTAGTATTTTGAAGTTTTAAAAACTGCAACTATGTTCATATCTTTGCCCATAACAAAAAAAAACAAAACAAAAAAACACACCAGTGGGAGTGCTCACCATGTGGAGGGTCCAGGACTATGAACAACACTTGTAGGCCAAGCTTTGATCAACTGCTAGCAAGCTTTCCTTCCCAAAGAAAGCGTTTTTCACATTCTGTAGGTTGAGTAACAACACTACTCAGTGCAAACACAGTCATACCTGCTACTCTACTAGGAACAAAACAAAAATGAACAGCACAACCTACTTACAGACCTGCACAGTCCAGTTTCTTTGCAATGCACCAATTTCCAGTCACAAGAACATAAGAAAACCCTATAAATAGAAGTTTGCCTTTTTTTCAGCAGTTATCTAGCTCATCATCCTACCTTCTTGGTTTTCTACACTTACACATGCTCCCCCAATTGCTGATTTAAAAGCTTATCCAGCAAAACCAACAACTCTACCTCTTTCCTTTCAATTAAACAGTCAACACTAGAGTTCATATGGAGTTATCAGGATTGTAAACTATTAAAGTTACAATATCCATAATTAATTACTTAGGGATCGAGTCAACCAATGAAAATTTTAACCTACTCATAGATTCTATTATTGCTAAATGGAAGTTTCATACAAACCTCTGTTTTATAGAACCAGCAATTCTCAAGTCACTCAAAAACAGAAAAAGGCCAGGTTTTGTATTAATGCCACTTCTTTAATTGGGGTAGCTGAACTCTGCTGCAAATCACTAGTTAGAAACATTTCCCTGTGTCTTAACAAACTCTGGTTCAGGTGACAGCTTGCTACTGACTAAACCCTCTTACAGTGTGCCCTGGGCCTGAACATGCCTCACGATAAAGCAGGATTGTAATCCAATATATTAAAGCACCAGTGACTTTAATATCAGTCATGAAGCCAAGGTACTTACTACTCAATTGTTGCCACAGCAGCTCCTTTTCCTTCACCTCTGCTCCCACATTCCTCCTCCACCCCCAAGAAGTATTAGTGCAAAACCAAAAGACTATTTCGATTTGAGGTGGAAACAACTCTCAAGTTGCAAGAAATGAAAGACTTGAGCAGCATATGCCTTTCTTTTCATGGCATGCATGAAAAGGACTCATACACCAAGGGCTGGATCAACAAAGACAGCAGCTCAGTGGGAAATAGCTCTTGTATGCTCTTGGACAACTCCAGCTAGCGTTGTGCGTGCAATATACACGTGAGAATAAAAACCTCTCCTTTTCTTCAGGCAACTTAAACCATGAGATATTTGAAATGGATCTCTTCCAACCCCCCTGTTGTACTCACACAGTTATTCACACAGATGTGCAACGTAAAATCTGACATCAAAATAAGTTTAGTAGTCCCAACAAACTGAACTTGACATTAAAAAAGGCAGCAGAGATTCCACGTCCACTTTATACACAACTTGAAGAACTATGTTAAGACAGTGAAAAAGTTGTTCCAGCCGAACCTCTGGAAATGTAACAAATCCAAACCACAGTTCAATCACTAGCTGTCTTTGCTGCAGAATTCACAATGTATCCCACCAGTCAGGTCTTTGACAACTTTTTCTTTGATGAGTTTTTGCAGGAGTTCCGTTTCGCTTGTCACGTTGTGCATGGGTTGTTCGTTCATGGCAGACATGCAGAGGTTGTTGTAGTAGTGCAGAGGTGTGCTGGGCTGATTGAGGTCGTACCCAAATCCTGCTAAGCTCACTTCATCACACAAATGGGTGGCCAGAACAACGGCTGTGACTCCAATGGTAGGTACGTTCTGAAAGGGGAGGAGAAAAGGAAGCCTGAAGAATTCAGACGTTCTCCTTTGCCAGCTTTTATAAAGGCTTAACAAAATTGTAATGGCTTAGTCTGTTTCCTCTCACTTCAAACTGAAATCCATTAACCAATTAAAGATAAAAATCTATTACAGCTAAACCTAAAGCGTAATTAAATGATCAAGTAAAACTAAAAACTTCAGGGCCAAATACTAACACAGCTTGAGCATTTGCCTTTACCAAGACTTTGGGCTGCCAACATCAGGTGTTTTTTCTGTGAAGGCAAGATGCCAAATCACTATGCAGTCAAACGACAAGCGAATCCTCGCTCCCAACAACCCCTGACATGCACTTCAACTTGACATTTCTAGATGGAGGCCTACTTCAGCCCTGAGCAACAGGCTGACAGCATTCTTCAGAATCTGACTTTTCACTGAAAAACCTGTGAAGAAGGCAGGAATACTAGGATACAACTGAAAGATACGGAGCTTGGTGTGTTAGGTTATTTTAATAGACAAATGTAAGAAGATCCTTCAAATATCATCCTGACCTGTATCAAAAACAGGGTGCCCAGCAGGAGTAGGGAAGTGATCATGCCTCTGGACTCAGCCCTGGGGAGGCCCAGCCTGAGTATGGGGCCAGTTTTGGGCACCACAGTAGAAAGACATGGAGGTGCTGGACTGAGTCCAGAGAGGGGCAGCGAAGCTGGTGAAGGGTCTGGGAACATGGCTTGTGAGGAGCAGCTGAGGGACCTGGGGGTGTTCAGCCTGGAGAAGAGGAGGCTGAGGGGAGACCTTACTGCTCTCTACAGCTCCCTGACAGGAGGATGGAGTGAGGTGGGTGTTGGTCTCTTCTCCCAGGTAACTAGTGATAGGACAACAGGAAATGGGCCTAAGCTGCACCAGGGAAGGTTTAGATGGGCTATTAGGAAGCATTTCTTTCCTGACAGAGTGGTGAGGCACTGGAACAGGCTGCCCAGGGAGGTGGTGGAGTCACCATCCCTGGTGGGGTTCTAAAAACATGTGGATGTGGTACTTGGGGACATGCTTTAGTGGTCATGGTAGTGCTGGGTTGATGGCTGGACTAGAAGACCTTAGTGGTCTTTTCCAGCCTTAAGGATTCTATGACTCTACCTTTGTGCAATAATGCTACCACTCAATGCTCTGACACAAAAGGTAGTAAGATGATGGTTAGTCAGTGTCTTTCATAGTTAAGAGAACCAGTGACATCTAATTTCTCACACAAATAATTAAAACAACAAAAAAAGCAGTGTGTAATTGAACTGGGCAACTCCCCACTCCATACTATTGCAGAAGCAAAGGATACAGAGGGAGGACATACCCACCAGTTGCTACTGAGCACAGTGGCACACAGCAATTCCAGCCTGGTTTCCATACCCCCCTGCAGCTGGAGACACATCTGCCTATAGCCAGTTGCTGATGTGACTTGACAGGACTGCTCTCAGCACACTTAACATGCATCAAATGCCTGTTTTGGATACTTAACACCAGTCACAATGATGTGAGTGAACACTGTACTGGAACAAATTTATGTCTCACTGCATCTAATGCTGTGTAAACGAGGACATTTCATGTCAGCATGCACAGGTGTAATACCTCATCTGGAAAGGTAAGCTGAAATCCTATTTGGATTTTACACAGGAAAATAAGAGTCTTTTGAGAGTACCTTAATTTCCCTGTTGCTTGAGAGTAGCTCTGAAAACACACTAAGAAATTATAATTGAAGGAGGAGCTCAAAACTTTGTTCAGTTTCTTATTTTACTTCAAATTTTATAGTCCCCTTCTCCTAAAAGGAAGGTTCTTACCTTATCCCAACCCCAGATTTTTGGTCGGGGTTCAGGGAACTGTAAAATGTCCAGAGCTGTCTCTTTGATGATGACTGGATTCAGAATCCGGAACTGCTTTGATGCAAAAGGAATTTTCTCAGCAACCTTCTTCCAAAAGAAAAGTCGCACCCACAGAGGCTAAGAGAAAGGAGGAAAGAGTTCAGCAAAGGGAAACTGAGGCTGCAAAGAGTATGGCAGACAGTACACGAGGTACAGACTTCAGCAGTGATCCTGAGAAAGTCAGTTTATAGCTGAGGTAGTGCAGGAATACCAGAGTACAGCTCAAGTGACTGACTCAAAGAGGAAAAACCTTCAAGGTATTTGGAATTGCAGAGAAGACAGCAGAGGCAAAAGTTGCTCAGTCTGAATATTTGTCTGCATTTTGTGTTTCACCAGTCAACATATCCAGGTTCTTTGCACCTTCCCCAGCACAACTGAGCAGGCAGCAGTATTTAAAGAAACAGGATGGGAAATTGCAGTTTTCCATCAACATTAACAAGGCATTCTGAAGCAAGCACTGGATTTAAAGTAACTTTGCTCAGGCTTTGAAGTGAACAGCTGTTGTTTGACAGCAGCCACCTAGTGATAAATGCAACCCTTCAGAAGAGGATTTGCACAAGATGCAGCAAAGCAGATCCTGGTTTCAAGCCACCTGCAGCCAATTAGATGTGTGCTGGTGGAAGAACCACCACTGCATCAGGCTCATCTTACAGGGCTTCCCATAGCTCTGGTAGCACTAAACAAATGATAAAACTGATATAGCTGCAACACAGACCTACAGATTTTAAACAGGCTTTAGGGAACAACTCCACAGCAGCTTAAGCTGATTAAATCTGGGTTGCTATGGTTCTGTCCTCTCACCCGTGCTCTGCGTCAGTTTATTCAAGTACCAGTGCCTGCAGAGAGAGCAGATCCAGCTGAAGGCCTGGTATTTGAAAGGAGAAGTATGTTTGCAGTTCACAGATTCACAGAGTGGTTGAGGTTGGGACCTCTGGAGGTCGATCCTGAGAAAGTCCCTGCTCGAGCAGGGCCACCTACAGCCAATCATACACAACTGTGTCCAGACAGCTTCTGGATATCTCCAAGGATGGAGACCCCCACAGCCTCCCTGGGCAATCTGTGCCAGTGCTCAGCCACCCTCACAGTAAAAGTGTTTCCTGATGCTCAGAGGGACCCTCCTGTGTTTCAGTTTGTGCCCACTGCCTCTGGTCCTGTCACTGGGCACCACTGAAAAGAGCCCAGCTCCACCCTCTTTGCACTCTCCCCTCAGCTATTTCTATACATTGGTAAGGTTTCTCCCTGAGCCTTCTCTTCTCCAGGCTGAACTCTCCAATCATCTCTCTTTGCCTTTCCTCATAGCAGAGATGCTCCAGTCCCTCAAGAATCTTCATGGCCCCTCAGTGGACTCTCCCCAGTATGCCCATTCCCAGATCAGCTCCCAAAACTGGCTCTCTGCACCAGCAAAAACACCAGAGTAAGGAGGAAGGTTGGAAGGAGCAGACCTGCTCCTAAGCCATTTAAAACAAGAAGGGGTACTCTTTGCCAAAAAGCAATTGCTCTTTCAATCCCCCCAAAACAACTGTTACTACAGAAAGCCACTCTTCTAGCAGTCATTCTTCAAAACCAAACCTTACAACATGAAACAGCCAGATAGCTTGTAAGACACATGAGTTAAGGATTCAACTCAAATTAGAAAGCTGCTGGTCCTCAAAATTACTACACTGCTGCAGGGAAGGTCACACACCAACACTGTGTTGTCCTTGGTAAAAAAAAAAAAAATAAAAAAATAATGGAGCAGAAGTTCTTAAATTTGCACAAATTCACACATTCATAAAAATCTCCCCTCTACAAAACATACTGAGACCACTCAAAAAAAGGTGATATCCCTGCATGCACTCCCTGGACTTCAGCAGCAATAGTCATGGTCAATATTAAGCAGATGTTCCATATGCTCTCATGCTGTAAAGATCATAGGATTAAGAAGGGAACTTGGGGTATGTAAACTAGGACATATCAAACTGTTAAAAAACTTGTCAGGCTTTCTTCTAAATCTCAGTAATTTACAGCACTTAGGTTTTCTGAGCACAGACTAAAAACAACTACTGGTTTTCAACTTGCAGAAAGTATCTGCCTGCAAATTGAAAGAGGTGAAAACAACCTATTTAAAGAGGTTGGAAATATGGAACCTTCAGAATCTCTGCGTTTCTTTAAATATTCAGTGAGAAATAAAAGACCTCTGAATTTTGGAACCACTGACCAATGTGAATGAACAACTTCAACACTTCAATTACACATTAACTGCACATAAGCCTATTGTAGCAGCACAGACTTTTGCTGTTAATATGGTCTGGCATCCAGAAATCTCATTTCTATTTCAGGCTGTGCAGACTTGAACAAGTTACTTAAACCTGATGTGAAATGAATTCCACTTCAGTATAGACATGATATGTTATGTAGCTTGGTGCACACCACAAATAGCTGCAGAAAAAAACAAGTGTTCCTGTCAATATGGGCCTTCAGTGTGAATACTGGTACCAGCTGTAACTAGGAGATGGGACTGAAACCCCACAAAGTTACATAAAAGATCCTCAGTGTAATGAGCTGGGAAGTAATACATCAGTCAGGTTCCTAAGCATCAGAAAAAACAAACAGATCCCAGGTACATAACACTGCCACACTACATACCAAGGTTTCATTTTTTAGCATTGCTTGAAGCCAGTTGAAATCCACACTTTTAAACAAAACAGCCACGAAGAGGCTGGCAGGAGGATACTCCTGCTCAGAGAGTGGGGCTCCTTCTGGGTACGTCATCCGGATCGTAGTCTTGTTGCCGACATGGTCTGTGTACCCTTGAACTGGAGCATCATTGAGCCTAACAACAACAAAATCACAATGGAGAGAAACTGGATTTAATAAGCCTGGGTTACGATCTCATTAAACATCAGGCAATCAGCAAAGAACTTGTATTTGATCCACAGATTTTGAGCAGAGCAGAGCAGTGTTTTCTCAGTATCTCCACGTTCCTCACGTCACACACTCATCCATCTCTTATCTTTGAGAGGGAGCCAATTCTATTTCTGGATTAAATGGTACAAGTGCAAAACTTCAAACAGAAAAGCCTGAAAAGTAACTTCAAAGAGCTCTGCAGAATTTCACATGCATTGCCTTGTGCCAGCTCAGAGAGGCTTAAAAGAGGAAGGGAAAGAAAACACAGAGGAAATTGCCTGCATTGGTTATCTATCTATATTTTTTCTTTATTACACACACACAAGTATTACACACAGAAAAGCATTCAAATTATCTCTTCAATGCAATGTCATGCATCCTGTGGGTTTACATCACTCCAGCTCCCCCAAAATTTCAGATGGTAGCACACTGCTGACAAGAACAGTTTCATCCAGCATCATCAGTTCTGCAGAAGAGCCTCAGTTCCTCAAACTTTCCAAGATCAACAGAAAAGTCACTTTCACACTGCCAGCCCTAATTTCAGAGAACAGTTAAGGCAAGTTCTCTGCAATCCCCATGCCAACAGGTTTGGTCATCTTTGTAAAAGAGCTACTGACTCACTGTATCAAGACTTCCCTTTTCAAGATGAGCAAGCTTTGTAAAACTTCATAAGTTTTAGCTTACAAAGCAACTCAGGAAAATATTTTTTATTAAATTTGTGTCTTCACATGATGCAAAATACAAAGGAGGAGAGTTCAAACAGTAATGTTCAGAAGGCACAACTGCAGAGCATGTATTCATTGAATTCAGACATTGTAAAACGAGTAATTACAGAAAGCACACTGGTATTGTAAAGATAAGGAAAGATAAGCAGGCTATCTGTATGTATGTAGATTATATGGTGTGTAAAAAAAACTGTATACTGAAATACCAATTATTTTATTATGTTTGAAATAGCTGTTATAAAAGGAGATGCCCTTCAAATAAGCATCTCAACTAACAAAGGGGAAAAAGGTAGAGGCAAGTCCCACAGCCTACCTCTGAAAGCTTAAACACATAAACAGGTAAAACCAGCACTGTGTACTTGTCTAAATTTTCACTAGTTTCTATCTTGCTTCTGCCTATGTTTTTTTGTATGTGAGGTCCACAAATAATTACACTGAATTCCTGTCTTGTGAACATGATGATTTATTTTGCTCCTAAGACTGCAAATTCCATCAAGTCACAAGCATATTTCTCAAAAGCGCTCTCAGAAATAGTCTCATAAATTGCATCAATGTTGGAGATACTTTCCCCTTAAAAAACAAAATCAGCTCATAAAGTAAAGGTGAAGTAGTCTGAATCCTTACACAGAAGATACGTACCTTATAACAATATCAAACTGATTCAGCAAGTGACCCAGCTCTGATCCATGAAGAATTCCACCACTGCCAACAACAACACAACGCTTACAGTGCTTTGACTTCAACTCCTCTGGTAAGTCGTGCTCAGGTAAGAGTTCAAGGAGACTTTGAAGCTTATCAGAGAACTCACGAAATCCAAAAGGAGGTTCATATTTAAATAAAGCTTCATCTCCATTTACGTTCTTCCTTACAAAGGGAGGTAAGTCCATGCTATATTTCTCTGTAAATAACTTGCCCATTTCTGTCTTCGCGTAGGAAGGTCGGCACTGCTCCCGCAGCGCAGCGCTGGCGTACTGCTGTGCTCTCTGAAACAAATCACACGTGCTTCAGTCAGGAAGGGCAGCTCCAGGAGCACACAGAGCCTCTCACTGCAGCCCACCAGCTGACCCCTCGTTAGCAAATGCAGGGCTTGGTAAAGGAAGCCTGGACATGGAAACACAGGGCAGTTCAAAGCATTCACTGCCAGCACAGGGTAAAACCCTGCAAAGGAACATCTCTCTACCCCATCACTTAAATGTGTAGTGCTGGTTTTTTGAAGAACAAATTAGGCTAGTAAAAGTGAAAATAAGCCATTTGAGAACATCTGTACTGTTATTTACAAAAGCAGATGAAAAATAAAATCTAGACATACCTCTACCCATCTAATTCAGCAGCACGTGGAATTCTACTCTGCTGCTCAGCTGTGTGACCTGAGTTTTGCCTGTGGTAGAATTGTACCAGAGACCTATCTACAGGGTAAAAGGTCTGTGAAATGGCAGGCTGGACTTGCTTGTTAATTAAAATGAAGAAGCATTTCTTCCACAGGTATTGCTAATGACCAAAACACAACCTTAAAAGGAATGCAAAGTGAGGGGTGCCTCACAACTTCTTTCAAAGTCTAGTCACCAAAATGAACGACTCCAGTTCCATGTTGCATAAAAAGATTAAGCTGTCAGATAAAAGTACACAGGGATCCATCTCATTTAAAAAATAAAAAAAAAAGAAACAACACAAAATTCCAACAATTCATGTCTGTTTTTAAGAAATCTGCAGGAGCAAGATGGTTTCTGATGTAAGGATGAAGTGATAAAACTAGAACCTTTGCTATTCCTCTTAAAATATTTTTGAATGTTCTTTTCCCTGATCAGCTATGTTGAGCTTTCCTCCACTGTACACATGAAACACATGACCAAGCACAGGGACCAGAGAGTCAAGATTCAAATCTAGTGCTAATTCCATTATCCTTCTCTGCTGTTAAGGAAAGAGAAGTGTGTATCTGGGTGCACAACGAGAGAGTTGTTCTGCCCTGTTATTTTTTTTCCTTCCCCAAACAAGACTGTTCTACACAACAGCCCCTACAATCTGAGCACAAACACCACAGTTCTTTCTGGGCAAAGCACAAATGAGCAACTTCATGGTGTATTTTGCCAGCAAGAGTCAGTGCCTCTTTGGAAGGGTTTAATTTTTAAGGCTGACAGTTGTGCACCCTGTCAGTAAAAATAAATGCCAATCACTTGACAACTGCATCTGCAGTAGAGAAAGCTCTACAGGCATCTGTCACACCAGCTTAAAAGCCACATGCAAAACTGTAGCTGAAGTAGCTGTTACCTTAAATAAATTACAGAACCAAGAGATGCCCCCTCCTGCACATCTGTCCTGTAATTGCAAAAACATCTGAGGAACTACAAGGCAAAGCAGACTGGGGAACTGGCTTAGGTAAAAATAAACCTTTGGTTTCATGTGTTGTGTTTGGGGCTTTTTTTTTTCCTTTTGAGACAATTTCTGATCACCAGTGTCATCTGCACTACCACAACAGTATCACAACATATCCATTTCAAATGTTATTCTTAACAGACACAATTATCTCATTTTACCCCTAAAAATCCATTTCCTCTATGCACTTCTGTTGTCACTCCACAAGAACAAGACCCTGAAGTTCATGGCATGAAATAAAGCACAATGTTTTCCCCTCACAGGATAACTTGAGCATTCTAGTTATTTGTTATAGACCCCTATAACTATATATATATATTGTTAACTAGTAACTTTTTTTAAGGCAAGTAGAAAAGCCAAAAAGTACCAACCCTTACACGATCGAGGTCCACATATGGCATTTTTGTTCTGTCACATTCTGCAGGGCCAAAATGTAATTTCAGGATGTAAAGGAAGCACCCTCCAACCACAAACAGTGCAAGAAGCCTGAAAACAAACAGGAGGGTGTAGGGGAAGCAGAGAGGAAAAAAGTTTTCCCAGCAGTCCATCAACTGTTAAATGAGTATTTCTAAACAAATTTAAGCCAGCTGAAGAACTTCAAGTGAATACTTGCATTTGACTCAAACCAAGAAAAAGTATTGCTTTGTTCACTGCAAGTCTCTCACATGTCTTCAAAGATATCTGCAGTGAAGTATAAACATACACAGATGCTTTGCTAAGGAAAATGTTGCTTATTAACATTCTGATTTATGCAGTTCTATGCTGGCATCATGTACTTTAAATGCATCTCTGATGGGTCAAACAGCTCTCACAAAGAAATAAAAAATTACTTTAGTTCTCCTACTTCAAATGGTCACTCTATTTTGAAATATGTTTTTTTTATGCAAGTTGAAAAAAGGATGGAACTTAAAACTGCAAGACTTTGGGCCAGTGGCCACTGCTCAAAATTTTCAATTCACCGGCAGGCCAGAATGCAGAATTTAGATGCTCAGATTTATACTTAGAAGCTAATTTAGTTATTTACACACCCAAAACACACACACACAAAAAACCACAAGCAAAAAAACCCATAAAACCCAACTAATTTTAAAATTGCATAATGCAGACTACTCATATTTTTGATCTACTCATTTCTCATTCTTAAGGAATCTCACTATTGATCTCCACCATCCACTTGGCTCGTTTCACAATAAACTCATCTGCAAGAACTGTATCTTTATTTGGTAAGAGTGGTGGCTGTTGCTCAAGAATGCAGTTTGAGCTTCCTCATTGATTTTCACTCCATATGGCTTCCTAAGGACTGGACATTTGTTGAAATGTCTTCAAAAAATATACAACCCATTAAGGGTTCAGTGCTTCTTGAAACTTTCAGATGAAGTTAATACAGATTTTCAACAGTTTTTAAAAGAAATGCTTGAACCATACAGACAAACAGATGCAATCCCAGCACTCAGTTTGCAGAATATGCTACAAATAAAGTGAGCACTGGGAAAGCAGCACTGCTCTTGCATCTCATTTAACTAAATTAAATTTTGCACTGATGGGGGGTCTAAAACCTTCATTAGCACTCCAGGCTGCAACCCCTGGAAACAGGTTGGCTGGCAGAAAATGGGATTCACAGCAGATGAATGAAGCTGGTTTTCTTCCAAAAACATTTATCAAATGTCTCTAGATTGAGCTGGGGCTGCCCTATTCAGGTGCTCAAAACATCAGTGGATGCAACAGTTTGGCTCCAGGTTATTCAAGCTCCAAGATCTCCAAATGCATGTGGCCAGAGAGGCTTCACAGCAATGATATTTTTTTGTTTTAAAATACAGTTCTGGATGTACACTAGCACACACTCATTCACTCTAGTCTGATGTCAAACTATAAACAATGGAGTAACGATTTGTGATGTAGCACTCCATAAGCCTTCATAAATCAACTATGAGGGGACACGTCCCCAAAATGACCACAAAACATTTACTGCCCTTCCATTTCTTCATTTTTATCAGACTGTACAAAAGCCTTGATGTTGTTAACCTATTTGGATACAAAAAAGACTGGCAACACTAGTGAGCAAAGTGCTGGGATCTCACACCGGCTTGGGAAAACAGGTAGTACCATGAGAGCCTGGGCTCCTCAAAGAGTTTCACATGCCCCAGGGAAAGCTGTGTGCCTAAATCCCCACTCAGTTCCTGTGGCAAGCTCGTCCCCTGCTTTCTGCATCCTTTTTTTTGTACCTGCCCAGGCTAGGGGGAGAGCAACCAACCTCTGGGACCATGCTGTGACCACGACACTTACTTGCGAGTACCTTTTAGAAACCAGCTTGGTCTTCTCATCTTCACGTGCAGCCACCTTACACCATTGCACAGGAGGTGAACAATCATGTTTCAGCTTCACAGGGTTATTGTCACTCAACATTGCTGAAATAAAAAAAAAAGAAGAAAAATTGAAATAATAGTTCAGATGACATCCAATGACTGTTAACTTACTGTTTCCCAGGAGACTGTGATTCTCAGCCTGGCAGGAACAGTGAATTGCTCCTGACCTCCCTGGGATGCAGAACATACTCATTTCAGATACACCACCAGGATGTGATTCTAAAAATATGCTCATGTTCCAGCTACAGGTCTTTGTAGTCTTCATAAGCCTGAAGTCTAATAACTGCAATTACATCAGTTACTGTCAAAGACTATTGTTTGATCCTGGTCAAACATCACTGTTTAAGCAATTAAGACTCCAGACACAGCACACTCAGGGCATTTAATCTCCCTAAATCAAAATGTCCAAGCACTATGCTACCCTGCAGGCCTCAAGCATGCTCCCAGCATGCAAACCCTGCACAAACCATCCCATCCTCCAAACCAGAGGTCACATTTCAGATCAACTCCCCAGCTTCCCCAAGATTAAGCAAACCTCCTGCATCATCAGTCTGAATCTACTGCTCACCTCTTCAGAAGCCCCAGCAACATGCTCAGCAACCTCAACGGCAAGCACCCAAGAGGGTGTGCAGGAAATTTTGGCTGGCACAGAGCAGGAGGTTGCCAGCACAAGGGCAGTTGCTGTGCACAGCTCCCCTACAACAGATGCCGTGAAGCCAGCAGGAGCTCACAGTGCTCCCTCACAGATGGGCAAGTCACCCACCACTAGCTAACAAGAAGCAACCTTGCTGCTCACTGTGTGTAAGCTCCCACGAGTTTCTATCAGCATGCTTCAATTCTGATTTTGGAAAGAAAAATATAGGTGGGCACATCAACTTCTGAGCAAACAGGGAAAAGCCACACAAAGCCCACCCATACCAGCCTGATGGTTTGGCCCTGAAGAGAGGAGGGACACAGCCACGGGTTTGTCCTGCCTTAGAGACCTCCCCAGGCAGGGCTGCCTTTGGTCAGCCAGCCAAGCAAGGGTGCAGCCTGGTCCTCCTCAGTGGGAGATCTCAGCCCTGCTCCTCCCCCTTGAGCTCAGTGCTTAACCCTCTGCTCTTCTCCACAAAGACTCTCACTCTTCTGTTCACTCTCTTCTGTTCTCTTGCCAAAAGTTCTGTCACAAGAACATCTAAAAAAATAAAAAAAAAACACACAAAACAAAGGGAAGGCTTTTATCTAGGGACAGTCTTCCACTCTTT
>NW_008591460.1:0-11537 GCF_000691845.1 Merops nubicus | reverse complement strand
CCTACAGTCTCTTTTATTTTATATGGCAATGTGACCCATTTGAACTAGGCTGTGTTGCCACTTCAAAACTGTTTGGACAAACTACTGACATCCTTAACACCAGGACGAAGGAGCTGATGAGCAGTAAGTTACTAGCATCACTCTGCCCTGAACTGTTAACTGAGCTGGAGTTAGCAGGTGCTGAGCATTAGGGAAGTTCTCAGTTCACATGTTTCATGACCTCCAAGCGTTAACGTTCCTTGATGGTTTGCCTAAAAATTAGCAGATGTTTCCTCTGCCTGCCCTGTGTTGAGCAGATACTGGAGACTTCTTTTGTTTTCATAGAATCATGGAATGGTTTGGTTTGGAAGAGGCCTTTAAAGGTCTAGTCCAACCATCCTGCAGGACATCTGCAGGTAGAGCACGTTGCTCAGAGCCCTGGCCAACCCCACCCGGAATGTCTCCAGGGATGGGGCATTGACCACCTCTCTGGGCAACCTGGGCCAGGGGCTCACCACCCTCAGCGTCAACAATTTCTTCCTTCTCTCTATTCTAAATCTCCCTCTTTCTGTTTCACACCATCCCCCCTTGTCCTGTCACAGCTGGGATGCTGTGGTTCTGCTGTGCTAAGCCTGGTGTGTCTCCAGCCGTGCAAAGGTGGCTTGCAGACATGGCAACCAGAAAAGCTGTCTTCCTCTGTCATTTGGTCTCTGTACAGTGGGGTGTGGTCAGGGCAATAGTCATCCTCTGGCTGAGACACACCTGACTGCATGAGAGAAGGAAAGTGCTGTGCATCTTGCCCAGGCACCTCCAGAAGCGATGGTGGGGACCACTGCTGGCCATGCAGCATTGTCACCGGGTCCTTGCACCGTGTGCAGGACATGTGGGGTCACCGCATGGTACACGGGCAAGGTGTTTGCCCTGTGACTCCCTCTGGAAAGCAGAGCTGCAGGGAGTGAGTGCTCTTTGGCTGTGCTCATGCTGCAGCAGCTGCAGAAGCTGCAGGCTGATGGGACTGCCTTTAGTGCAGAAGGAATAACATCCCACATGTCCTCCTAACTACTCTGACAGAAAACTAAGTTTCACTGATTTTAGAGTTTTCCCTTGTGAAATCCAGACATGGATTTGCTGGTAATTCAGTAAAGCTGACAAAGAGATAAGCATCCTTTGAGCAGTCGTTGTGGACAGAAGGAAAGAACAAATGTTGGTACTGAAATGGGACTTCTGCAGCTCCAGAGGTCCCAGGTCAGTTTTCACATGCCATTGGCAACAGAGATGAAGAGGATCCTGTGGTAATTCTGGCACTTCAGATGTACAAAGTGGTTCCAGTTTTTACTGGCTTTCTTAGTTTTAGGTTATCTTTACACTAAAAATGACAGGACAAAAGTCAACTGCTTCAAGTGGCACCAGGGGAGGTTTAGGTTGGACATGATGAAAAACATCTTCATGGAAAGTGTTGTGAAGGCCTGGCCCAGGCTGCCCAGGGCAGTGGTGGAGTCTCCATCCCTGGAGGGGTTTCAAAGCCATGGATTTGGTGTGCTGAGGGACACAGGTCAGTGGGGACCTGGCAGTGCTGGGGGAACAGCTGGACTTGATGATCTGAAAGGTCCTTTCCAACCAAAATGATTCTATGAGACAGAAGTGTCCCCTCCAGGTCTCAAATCCAGCCCACTGAAATCTCAGGGATATCTAATTCAGAAGATGATTCAAGGTCAGTCTCTCTTTGCACAGTCACACATCACTTCTCAGTAACAGATTCAATATACCTGGCAGAAGGCCAAAGAAAGTCTCACCACTGTGAGACAGGGTAGAACAAGGAGAGATAAAGATCAACACCAACACCTTAAGTCCTGTGAAGAGCAGACAACTGCTGAGTGATGCTTTCTAGAGTCAGATGCAGGTGGTCATAAAACAGAGCAAGGGGAAAAAAAAGGGGGAAAAAAAGCCCAACATTTTTTTGCCAGAGCAGACAACTGCTGAGTGATGCTTTCTAGAGTCAGATGCAGGTGGTCATAAAACAGAGCAAGGGGGAAAAAAAGCCCAACATTGTTTTGCCAGTGGAAAACTTCACCATTTAACTCTCACATGGGTAACTTGGTTATTGTGATACTTACTAACAACCTCACTGTACCCCCCCAGCTGTAATATACTATCAATTGCAGAGGCTCTCTGAGCTGTCACACCCCACTGTAGGCCTTTGTCACAAAGCAGCAACACCTTCAACACCACCCCTCAGCAGCTCTGAGAGCACTGCAGGAACAGAGGTCAGTACCATTGCGCCTGTCTTGGAACAGGGGAAACCAGAACCCAACAGGTGACACCCCAAGGTACTCCAGAATGCCAGCAGTTATGCTGGGGATCAAATCCAGCTCCAATGTCCCACACAACCTGTGAGGGCACAAGACAAGTCACAGCCCTACAAACATGGCATTTTCTCAGAGCAATACATCATCTTTAGTGGCTGCATCTATGCCACGGAATGAAAACAGCACTGAGGAGCAAAACCAGGCATTGATACCATCACCCCAGTCATCCACATTGTAAGTCCAGTTTGCTCTCAGCTGAGATTTGCAGCAATCAAAGGTGACAATCACCTCATATTCCAGGTATGCCACTTGTCCTTCCTTCCATGCCACACAGACAAGCCAGCCAAGCACCTCTCATCATTACCTGGGAGCCAGTCCCTTCATCCCAGCACATCTCAGACAACAGACATCCACAGAGAGCATGTTCCCAGCACGCAGAGGGAGCAGCCCCAGTTCTTGGAGCCTGCCAGGATTCACACATGGCACACAGAACAAATGGAGATCAGAGGATGCTGCAGAGCTGCTGAGGAGAGTGTGGACAAGGCCTGCAGAACATGTGGAAACTCCAGGCTTGCTGCAGGTACTACAGAGTGAACACAGCCAGGTCACCTGGGAGGAGACTGGTTCAGACCAGCACAAACAAGGAGCACTAGGCCTGCTGGCAAGAGAGAGAGGGACTGCTCACCAGTGTGAGCCCCTGAGCCACAACAAAACAATTACACCTGCCAGTTCCACAGGTATAGACAGACACAGCCAGGGAGAAGTACAAACTGGAACTTTTTTTAAAAAAGAAAACAAAAACCACACACTGAATAAGAAGTAGGGAACAAGTGTCAGCTGTTTTCACTAGAGAACAATGCAGGTAATCATTCTCTCAAGTAAAAAACAAGAGGTGACCTGATCACAGTCTGCACAAACAGAACCGGCCAGACTGTGTATCAGAGGCTGCTGCCATCAGGAAATTGCCTCAACAACATACCCAGTGACACCATGAGGTCTGGCTGTGGCACTGGTAACATTTATGATGGAGCACACTCCAGACTAAGCATATATTTTCCAGCAGTTTGAATTAAATCCATAAAGTTTTACAGCTTGAATTACAAGGGCAGGGTTAAAGACTCACTGCCTTTGCTTTGTCCAACGCAGGTTTTTATTTCTTTGCAAATTAGTCTTTCATATTCTAGGACTCAGTTCCTGTTGTAATTTGACAGGAAAACTTGCTCGTGAAAGACTGCCCGATTTATATAAAACTTTTTATTGCCTAATGGCACTGACGTGCTCCTGGCATCATCCTGCAGCACGCAACACAGCCAGTCTCCTCTGTGATACAAATCCAAGAGTGCTCTACAAACATGCTTTTAATCACTTCCAAGGGTGAGAATTTCCTACTGCAGCACTGTAGGCCAAGATCCTACAACAGATGCACTCTTCATGAATCCTTTCAAAATAAAGGGAAGGTTACAAGAGATCTGAAAGATGGAGAAGGAACTGAGGAGGTGGAGAGTGATGAGGACAGAATGGGAGTAATAAGCAATACAAGACTGCAATAAACAAGCACTATCAAAAAGTCTTCCCTGCCTTTGAGCAAAATAAATTCCAGTCATTCCCAAACAGTTGCTTAGCTCATCCTGGAAGCATAAAAACACAGAATTTAATGGCTCACTTCAGCACATCCTCTCCAAGTCCAACTCTTAGCACTTACTATGATCAATGGTTTTGTTTAATTTGCTTATAGAACTGAAATAATGTCAGTCTTCATTTGTTCTGCAACAGTTTACTTCTGGCTGACTTTTGTCAGTTCTGTTTACTTAAGATGATTTCATCAAGGCAATACAGAGACAGATAAGATAATATCAAGTCAAAATACATCTGTTCAGTATGGCATTTTTAAAAAATTACCCAGGGTTTGAGCCTGCACTCTTACCTAAGGCAGCAGGCACCTTCCACTGGCTGGAATGGTGTAGGACTGCTCAAAAGAGCAAGACTGGCAGTTACAAGGGCCTGAGAGGGCACCTTTCCCACAGTTCTCCTGAGCTCCAAAAAGGAAAAAAAAACCCCTAAGTTTATCACGCTAGTTAAGAAACCAATCACGAAAGATGACAAGCTGTGCCTACATCATCCAGACTTTGTTGTTTGCATACAGACACCACTGCCAAACACAGCTTCACCCATTCAGACAGGGGCAGTGCTACAGCTGTTTGCATTTATGGCTCCCAAAACTTCTCCATCTACGTAGGAAAGCTGTCTGGGCAGTCATGCTGTATTACAACCACATTTTGCATTGACATTTCCATAGCCACTCATTGTGGTGTAATGAGTGAGGACCGCAGGGACTTAAATTTGCTTTTCATCTACTGAAGTGATCTGTGTAAAGCTGCTGTGAAAGCTAAATTGTCCATCAGCAGAAATACACTCCAAAGCTTTTTGTGGCGTTATTCCTTTCATCGTGATTTACTTTCCTCTCACTGTTATTCTTAAGTAGACAAAATTTCCACACTTGAGATATTCCAGAAGTGATTAATTTAAGTCTTCAGGATTTTTTCTTTTTTAAATGTGGGAATGCTAAAAAACAAGAAGCAGCACATGTCGAGTTGTACATGGACACTGCCACACCCCGAAAAATTGTGTTGGGTTATCTACAGCACACATACTTACCCAAAACCAAGGACTCTCAGCCCCCACTGTTTGAGCACCAACAGCATCACCAGGCAGAGACAGGACCAGAGCAGCCTCCACAGATGAGTGCAGAATGAGGCACACACCTATGTCCTTCAGCACCCTCTCATCGAGCCCCCAGAACCGTGGTCCCACGCAGGGGATGTTTCCATTTACCTCCTTCATCAATTCAAGCCCATTTCCCACCTCCCCACACAGCAAGGGTCCAGTTAACAGCCTCCACGGCCAGGCTCAGCCTCTTGTGTCACCAAGGGCTGTTCCCAAACAATGGTGTGTGCAGGCAGGGACCAGAGCCACAGAGGAGGTACCGGCACGGACAGTCACTGCCAGTCAGTAACTCTTCACACAGAAGCTTATCCCACAGATCCACATGAGGACCATCCCACACATCCACGTGAGGACCTGCACACGGGCTGTTATTTGCAGCTTGCTCTCACCCAAGCCCACGGGGAAGCTTCCCCAGGTAAGCCACTGCTGAAAGCCCAGCAGCACAAGAGGCATCTTCTACCCTACAGTCCTGAAGCTCCTAGGAGCTGAAAACAGAACTCAACTTTCCCTTCTCCCAGCACCACCAGAAGTAGTAGAAACAGCTTTACAAGTAATCCACCTGACAGTCATCCCAAGCTCTCGAGCACAATGAAGCCTTTGAAGTTCACCTAACAGGATCACAAAGCTTGCAGTATAAATCCCACAGCAACTGAAACATGAAAGTCACACCTATGTAACAGAATTACCAAGCAAGAACAGGGCAGGCAGTGAAACAGAAGGTAAAACAAAGTACAAAACACCTGCTCTTTTCATGCCCCATCTTCTAAGATACACATAAATTAGTTAAATGTACTTCCAAAACCAGGAAATTATAAACTTAAAGCTACTTGGTTGTGAGCAACATTCATGTTTCAAAAAGGAAAGGCATAATTAAGAAGCAGAGAATGTTTTCACATGGAATAAATTTGAGCAAGATGCTCTTTATCGAGATGGTGTGCACATTATCAGCGATGAATTCTGCATGAACTTCCTGTCCCAAGGCTTTCTGAAACAAAACAAAAAAACCCACAGGCATACTGCAAAACTTGTATGCAAGGAGTTAGTTGAATCCATTTAAGAAAACAAACCAATTCCTGATTGTTTCCTGTGACACATTTGGGGATAACAGATGAAAAACTGGCAACTACACACCACCAATGGCAACAATTACTTGCAAGAGCTGCTGTGCCCATGGAGAGACTGCACATTTTAATCTCTCCTCACCATTGACCAAATAGCTACTAGTTTTCATTAGAGCTTTCAAAACTGATATAGTATTTGAATAGAATGTTGTTGATTTATTTAACAATGCAAAAAAAATAGTTTGGTAAAATTTACAGATAAGATTTTGTTTTCTTCGGCAGCACTATAACCCATAGAAATCAAATGTAAGGGCTGAGACAAAAATGAATGTTAATTAGGTGATTGGTTTTTTTTATTACTTTTAGTTTGGGGTATTTTTGTTCTTTTTAACAGACATAAAAAAATGCTTAAGAGCCATCTGTTAAGCACAGCCTCTCAGTTGGAGAAACATAAGAATATGAAAAATTTAACTCCTTTATCTTCTGTTCCTTTTTTTTAAGAAAGTCACTAAAAAACTGATTCAGAAATCAGTCTAAAACTCTCCCAGTTCCCTCCCACATCTTCATAACCTGATCAACTCACCTTAACAGGCAAACCAGTCTTGATTTGGGGGATTTTTAAGTAATATAAGTTATTGCCAATTAATACAACTTCTTATCAGCAATTCTAATATTGAGAAAGATAAATAATTCAGCTCAAGAGTCAACACCTCTCCTTCCTTTTCCACAGACTAAACTTAAGACAGAAACTGCCCTCCTTGTCCCAGTTTCCCTTATTTTTGCCACAGGTTACATAGAGCCATCCCAACTCCTTTGGGGAGGTTTCAGGCAGTACAGAAGCTTGAGGTTGTGTGCATAATGATTTGTCTGCAGCTCCTCTGTGCTTCTCACTGGGTTTTGTCTGCTCCTCTGTGCTTCTTAACAGCTTACCCACTCTGATACAGGGGCCCACAAGGCCCCCAGGGGTTCCCCTCCTCTGGGACCCTCCCTCTCAAGTCTCCTGATCAAGCCACAATTCCTTCAGATCCATCCTACACTTTCAAACTTCATCATCTCTTCACTGCAAGCAATAAACCATAATGAAATAAATTTTGCAAATAACCTCTCTCCATTAAAAAAAAGATAAACAACTTTTTATTAATAATTAATCAAGCCCTGTCCAAGTAATAATAAGGAAGAAAAAGTGACAATACAAAGCATTAAAAAGCTGAAGCTATGGACAGTTAGCTGTGTAGCCCATTATACACAGAGGAGTACAGAGCTGCAAGTCTTGTACAAACTGCCACCTTACAACTACAGTGGATTAGAGGTATTTCTAGCTATTCAACACACAGTATTTCTAAAATACAGAAAACTATTTGCAAATTAAACATTCTCTCATGATTTAAAGAATTTGTTATTAAAAAGAACAATCAATTTGGAACAATGTAGCATCATCCTCCTGCATGAGCCACTCCAGAAACTGCACGGCGGTGAAGGACTGCCTCGCTTCCCAATGACTTCTGCACAAGTGAATCCAAACTTTCAAGCCAAATTTCACACACAGGTTTAAGGTCACAAGACACGAACAGACAGCAGCCAGAGGGCTGTGGCAGATAGGGACTGACAGCTTCTCACCGGAGGAAAAACTCAAGCAAAAGTAAAAAATTACAGACTTCTGTTGGTTATTCCTTTAGTTCCAACTATATAAACCCTACAGTAAAGTTGGTGCTTGAACGTATTGAGAGATTTGATAAACTTTCTTTGAATATTATCTGCTTAGCACCTGTTACTTTGGAGGGAGAAAGCATTTGACAGACATGCCTATACTGACGAACAGTGGAGTCCATTGTTTTGGTTAATTTAATAAAGTCAATAGAAAGAATACATCTGTGATGACAGAAAAGTTTAGCATATAATACAGTTATAAGCACCTATAACAGGAGGCTGATTACATTAGTGCACAACGTGGCTCACAAAATTAACTGTGACTGGTAAGGCTTTTTAATTAGACAATTAAAAAAACAATCTTGTCTGGACAATCTGCAATTCATTTGGTCAAGATCCATCTTCTCAGAGAATGTAACACTGAAACCTGTGCAAGTGGACACAATAGGCAAAAAGTGAAACGAAATTTCAAAAGTAAATGAAATTTAATAGTAGTGACAGACACTCCCAAAGGCACTGACAGGACTGCAGGTGAAAATCATTTTGCCTGGAGCCACGAACACCAGGCAGAAGCAAGAGTACCTTAGAGGCACCATCACTTTTCTCTCCCTTGCCTTATGATACTCTACCTGTGTTTTCTTCCAGTTGTTTAACAGCTCATTCCTACATCGTCTTTGCAACATCAGCCACCAACTAATGTGAAATCATTAATAACCTGACATTTTGTGTCTGTCTGCCCAGCCTCTTCCTTTCGGAAGGATACACATAGCTAAGCTGCAATGTGCTCTTACTCTTGGGTCATCCAAACTGAACACACACCCCCAAAATGGTTCCAGCTCAAATCCGGTCCAATTATCACCTTAATTAGAGATTCTCAGGGTGTAACACTATCACTTCCATTCAGCAGCATTGGCAGGAGGCTTTCTGGATATTAATAGTGCCTGCTAAAACAATGTTATAGGCAAGGAGCTCTTACTGAGGTTCCAAATGACAGTCCCGTGTTTAAATCAGGGATCATCCTCTTGATGTCATTTCTGCCTTAGCACCCTCTTCTCTAGCCAAGCTTTTCTGTGAAACCTCTTTCACGTGCTGTAAAGTGATGAACAGCAAAAATCCACAATGTTTATATACAAACAATATCAACATGATGTGCTTCAGCACTTAAGAAGGTGGCTGATGCTTTGCAACCATCAAAAACAGTATCTGAATTTGGACTTTTCCTGGCTGCGAGTCAGAAAAATTTCTTTGCCATGAACCGTGTGGTATTAAAAAGAAAATCAGGTGAGTTTATTTCTTGCAGAGGAAGCTTTGGAGCCCCTCTCGCCCTTTTCATTTGCCTTTTTTTAGGGCACATCCCAGTCTTCCCTTTCATGTTACTTGTGCAAGGAATGGTGGCCTGCCCGCTCAGGATGTTCAGAACCTGAGGTCAGCAGCTCCTCTCAGGATCTGCTGAAGCCAGCGAAAGCACAGGAAGGAGTTGCAGCCAGCAGGAGGCAGGTGCTGTTGAGAATCTGCTCCAGCACACACCTCCCCAGGCCAGAGAGCACCCTGTATCAGCATATCACCCACCACCAGCTGGGCGAGCCCATCCAGCACAACTGGAAGCTATTTCTGAGCCCCCACAAGGAAGCCAAAACAAATTAGGTCTTTCCGCTTACATAGGAAGTTTGAGCAATAAATCTTCCATAAAAGAAATGGTTGGAAAAGACAGGGCATAGCACTAATCTTTACTGGGCTAAGGAAAGATGCCAGCAGACTTACACAGCCAAGATGTTTCATATTACATCTGAATTATGCAGCAGAATAGCACCGAACAACTGGTAATTATGGAACAATGTTAATAGCACAGCAGCATTTTTACCACAGTATCATCTAACACTAAGAGATCACGGTAAAAATCACGCTTGAGCCTACAGAAGGCAAAGGAGGAAATGCCAAAAGCTTCCCATGAAGAAAAGGCTTAAAAGGAAGCATAGCAATATAGCAAAGAGCATTGCAAGAACCAATTTTAGTGCTTAACTTCCAAATTCAAGAGATCAGGACCTAACAGGTTGCAGAGAGCTGGTGGGATGGGTGAAGGAAGAGCTGCCTCCAAGGAGACTAGAGAGCTCAGGCTGTCTAACATCACAAAACTGGTTGAGAGTTTGTCCTCAGATACACCAAACACGTAAACACCAAAGTCAAAACCAAAGAACTCTAGCAAAAGGCCAATGTTAGCACAGAGGGAAAAGTGGCCGTCAATATACATGGACTCTGAGCAAAAGATCCCTGAGCAGCAAAGGGAAAGTCTTCCCATAGGAGTAATGGAAAATAACAGCCAGCACAACATTTAAGAAAGTTCTTAATTTATGAATGACCTTATGAGAAACAGCTGCTTGCAACACGGGAGACTCCTCCATGATCCAGAGGACTTCTGTCCAAACCACCATTGTGAGCTTTGAAGCACTGGATGTGCCCACTGCAGATTCTTCCATCTGCTGTACTTGACTAAGTTTCATTCAGACTCACTTGTAAATTGAAAATTACTCTACAACAAGCTTGAAGCATCAGCTGGTTCTTGGTCAGTAACACAGCCTTGATCAAAACTCAAGACCTACTCATGTTTTCCAGGCTCTCTTATCTAAACAAAATAGCCTGCCCTCTAAATACCCCAACTCCACAGTGCTCTTGACATGTTCCACATCCGTCACGTAAACCAATGTACGTAAAGCAAACAAAATTAAGCATTTTTAGCCCATTTTCCTCAGGAAAAGGAAGTTTCTGCTATCACGCTTTGTCTTCCCACATCCTGCCCCTAATTGCCCGTCAATCATTTGGCCAACTTCATCAAACTCTGCAGCGAGGAGGATGCTACATTCCAAGAAGTTGTAGGAAAACAAGAGGCAGGATGAGCCCGTTTCTCATCAGCCCCGAGGAAGCAGTCCACACATCAAAGTGCTTCTCCACACGGACTCTCCAGCTGCATTTTGACCTGTCCATGAAACTCCCTCCATCTGCTGCCTCTCGTCCGGCTGGCAGAGGGTTTGGGAGACACAGCTCAAGGTTTCCGTTGTGTGATCTAGAAGGGAGATAGTAACCTCACCACAGCATACCAGATGGAATGAGAGAGCCTGCAGGAAAACCACACTGCTTCTGAACTGCATCTGTAGCGTCCCACCGTAAGTTGAGTCTAAAAACTGGTGTCCACTTTAGACACAGAGCATTGATCTCAACAAGTTTTCTTTAGAGAATTAAGAACTACACGTCTTTATTTACGTTTTTCCTCAGAATGAGACAAAACCAGCTATTTGCCACAGGAAAACCTCCAGTAATTTTATGAACGTCTCCCATTCATTTCCATAATTAAAGACAGCTGCAAAATCAACATCTCACCTCCATTAGCCTTATATGTTGATCTTATCTACTGGGAAAAAAACAAAAACACAACAACCCAAACAGCACAAAACGCAACAACTCAGCTTAGCACAAAAACCTCTTTCCCGAGTAGTGCTTAAGGAAATAAAACCGCTTTGGCAGTAGCAGCAGATAGCGTTTCTGTTCTGCATCCGTCTCGCTCCTGAGTGGGAGCAGCCAGAATCACCAAAGCCAGGCCCGGCGAAAAAGTTGTAGCCTATAGATTTTATCTCAGAACAGCTCCAGACTGCCGCAGCTCCGCTCCTCTCCCTCAGGAGGGGCCCAAGGCAGACCTGACTTCCACGGCCCATCTGCTCCAGAGCTCTGAGTCACCACCTCGCTGCCCGGAGACCTCCCGGGCTCGGCATGTCCTCGCCTCCCCGGGAGAGACCCCGAGTCACGGGCGCCGGTGGGGCACGTCCGAAAC
>NW_008591459.1:84832-91589 GCF_000691845.1 Merops nubicus | reverse complement strand
TGCAACATCACAACTTGGGGTTTTCCAACCCTTGGTTTGTGACAACTTTACACAAGACACTTCTTTGGCTTATGCACTTACTAGAAAAATATTTCTTCAGTTCACCCTTTCCCTTGGAAGACATTACTGTTGAACTCAGTAAGAGACCTAGTTTTATATATACCTAGGAACATTTAGCAGACCTTTCCTGAATATGTAGACATTCATTTTAGGCTTCTATTTCAGTGGTAGTTCCTTTATTCCTAGGCGCTAGAAATCACTACTGGATCGTATACAATAATAATCAAATCGAGCTAGAGGAACAGAAAACACACACAAATTTTTAAATGAAAGTTATGAAGTAGGCAGGAATCTTCCAAATATACAGTGTCTTCCAGTGAGAACTTGTCTTGCTCTGTAGCAGCCCTCCTTACAAAAACCTCCTACAGGAAGTGTCTAGCCCATTAAATTACACTAGTGTTCACTCTACTGTGAAGCACACATATATGAAGTCATAAGTCTGCCAAATTTTCTTTTCCTCCTAAGATGAGCTAGAAAGCAGCAGAATTGCTGACATTCATTTTCATGTTGCTCAACACTTCCAACAAGTAGATGTAGAAATTCAAGTGTATCATGATTTGCAAAGCCAGCCTCTGGCTTGCCCTATCACAGCTCGGCCTTAGCAACATGAACAGGATGCCTGTCTCACTGCTGCATCCTTTTCCTGTATGTCCAATGTCTCTACACTCAGCTGTTTAAATGTAGTGAACAAAGAAGTTTCATCCTGCTATCCCTTGCAGTGCAAGAGTCTCTTCTATCACTTATAGACAAAAGTCAAGAGCCAGAAAATCATAATTTGAAAGTGGAATTAAAGGCTTGGATTTCCTTCTTTTACATTAGTAAATGTTACCAGCATTGGTTTTGCTTCAAGCTGAAATTCAGCAGCTGCAACTGTATTCATCCCTTCGCCATCTCAGCAAGTTTATCCTATGTAAATAGTGTGATCTTAATAAATAAATACTGAAGCACAGCTGGTGTTGGCAAGATATCACTGTCAGGTTGCTGCAGCCCTGCTATCACCAGTGAGTGTTGCTAATTATCCTCAGAAATGGGAAACATAGGGGAAAGGAATGCAGAGGGGAGTCAACAGAGGTTGGAATGAAAATAAAAAGGACGTTTGCCTCAGTGCACAGCAAGGACATCTGAGCACCATGAAGGCAGGAATTTCACCAAGTGAGTGAAATTCCTCACTTGTTCTGAATTGTTTCCTTAACAAAACAAGACTTAACAGTGACGGTGGTATAAAGCTGTAGCTACATATTTTCTGCTTAGCATTCATATCATTTTTTTTTAAAGGGAAAACAATGGATGTTAGAATACTTAATAAATATATATATACAAAAATAAATACATATGTATATTTTACATTTGTTTTTCCCCCTATGCCTGCTTTGCTGGAAGTATGTTAATAATCTAGCTTTGGACATAAAAGTGGTAAATTTTGGTTAGCTGCCATGAAGAGGAAGTAGATTGTTTTCAAACATATATAAAGTCATGCAGCAGAGAAGAAGTGTGTGAGCTAACACCTTTCTTTTTTTATTTTTATATCTTCATTTTTTTAATAGAGGGCAGCTGAAAGCAGTGACCACTACACTTCGTGTTGATTGTTTTTTTTTTATTTGCTTTTCAAGTTGTCAATACTGATGCTGTTTTGGCTTGCAGGTGTGCTATTGCCTAAATGAGCTGAGTGCCAGGTAGCTGAGGCAATATACATCCCAACTTGCCTTGTCTACATTTGAATAAACATCTGTTACAAAATTAGTGGGTAGAATTACTCCAATATTAAAACTTTTGTGTGTGTTAAGCAGACATGATCTTAACAGTGTGACTGACAATTTTGGAAAGGGTAAATTAGAATTGGATATCTGATGGCAGTCTCCAAACACAACTTGCATATCAAAATAACTTCTGCTCCAGTTAAAGTAGAGGGAAAATCGTGACACTTTTTCTGTTTATTTCCTTTTCTTATTATTCAAAATGCATTTGAAACCAAATAGGATGCTGAACTTGGAGTTTCAATGATCTGAATTAATTTTCATAGTCTGCTAACTTAAAAATGTTCAGAATACAAATTCTAGAGACCATCAAGGAAAACATGGGGTAATACTTAGAATGTTAAATACAAAAAAAAAAAAAAAAAAAAAAAAAAAAAAAAGAGTGAGAGAAAAGGCTTTAATAAAAATAATGTAAAGTTTAGAGTTTGGAGGTGCAATACTGTGAGGACTGGGAGAAAAAAATGTTAACCGAGGAGACAGGGAGAGCTTGGACCATTGTACTGGTATGTAGGCTAGTAGGCTGTGAGTAGGAGAAGATAATGCAGTAAAGACAGAAATACCTCTGAATTTAGATTACAGTAAAAAAGGAAAAGCAGAAGGAGGAATGTGAAGGAAACATTAAAAATATGAAAGTGTATATATGTTAGTCATCTGAATCTCCCTCACTTAACTTCGAGATTATTATGTTGCATTTAAGACAGATGATCTTAATTTGAGCAGTTGAGAGAAGCAGACTGTCTTATGAGCTTTGTTTATGTATATATGAAAACCTATAGGGAGCTGGGTCCATTACAAAAGCTGTTTTTTTTTTTTTCCCCTTTTAAAGATCCTAGTTTAATTTGTGTATCATGTACAGTACTGTTGTGTTGTATGATACAGAAGTGTGACTTCAGGTGCAACCTAATTCCCTTGCTAGCAGGCACAGAGCTCCTTGTTTGAATACTCTTGTGACTTATAAATAAAAAGTTTTGACTAACTGCCTCTCCACCACTGAGACATGGAAGATTCCCTCAGGCTCTTAATGTGTTAGGAATAGTTAATTAGTGAATGCTACTCAAAAATTAATCCCAAATCAGTGTTATTTCCTGTTTTCCCACTACAGTTTTGGGTTTTTTTTCGGTTGTGGTTTTTTGTTTGTTTGTTTGGTTTTTTTTTTTTTGAAGCATGTCTGAATTGATAGGGCTGCAGTTTCACACCTCATTTGATAATTGAACATTTTTATTTACTGGTAGGCTGTTGCTTTGAATGAGAACACAAACTGGCTAGGGAGTTACCTAACCAACATAATATGCATAGCAGAAAGAATAAAAATAGTTTAAAATAGGCCCAATGAGGAAAGGCTTCATTATGATACCAGAAAAGCTATTAGTCAGAGGGGACAGATCTCATGAGACAAGGAGAAAGCTCAGGCACTTAATTATTTTTCTCAGATTTAGAGGTGGATGAGAGCTTAAGAAAACTTTCACTTATAGCATATTTAGTAGACTTTTCTGAAAGCATGTGTGTAAACAGAGTTCTGAAGTTTGCTGTGTTCAAGGAAGGATTTCAAAGGATGTTTTAAAAGTTACATGTTCTCTTTTTTATTTTTGTATCACTGTGATGCTATGCTATCTATTTAATTTAGATTTGTGGTGCTTTGCCCTTTGGAGCGACAAAACATGAGCATAGCTGGTTCTAAGCCAGGGTCTCAGCTGTGGATGCAGTGAGTTATGCCTTGGTGAGTCAAGTTTCCATTGATGACCATGAAGGCATAGCTTTCTAGAACTGCTCACTTCATCCTTATATTATATCAGAAAAGATGTCAGTGAATAGATTACAGGGGAAGTTAAACAGACAAGGAAAAGTTGTTCTTTAACACAGAAGAAACTAGTTGCCTGGTGATTCTAACAGAAAACTAGAAGAGACATACTCTGAAATATAAGTCAGGTTCAACTACTGTGACACAGAGAAAGTAATTTAACTTTCCATTGTATGTTACTTTTCTCCAGTACTGAACCTGGAAATAACACTTAGCTCAAGAAACACATCTTGGACTGACAATTGTGTGAAATAATTTCCTTCGCATGCAGTAATAACAAAAAAAAAAAAAAAAAAAAAGAGAAAACGACAAAAAAAAGAAAACTCAGCAGAGCTTAGCATCATCAAGGAAGCTACTAGGAGCAGGACAGAGAAAGAGACAGTTTGCCACACAAGACTTGGATGTGATCTTGAGCATGATGAGTCATTTTGGACTCTGCATTTGAAGGACACAGTTCAGAAGGTAAAGGGACAATTTAAATGATGGAGATGATGGCTTATGAGAAGAGAGTAAAGTCAGGGACTCTCCAGCTAGGAGCAAAGTGTGAACAGAGTTTGCAAAAACATTAAGGTGGCATGAAAGAGGAAGGAAGAATCTTGGTACAAGAGCCTGCAGTAATGAAACTAGATAGCACTTCAAGAAAATTGTAGGAGTTTAATTTGAAACAAACAAGAAACCATACTTCTGTTAGCTGGTAATGAGCTTCAGGAATCTGTCATAGGAGGCTATGGTTATGGGTGATATAGATAAATTAGTGGACAGCAGGTCCATGAGAATATACTAAAGAGATAGGGATGTATCCACCAGAATATTTACTGCAACAATTATGGATGATAGGGCAGTCGGTACAGAAAATGTGTCAGGAAGTGACCAGGATTGCATGCTTTCCTTAAACAGCTTACAGCCACAATCATTATTTGGTTCAGCTTAGACAATGGTTGAACAAAATCTTTAAGTCTTCTCAAGAAAGGGATGGGGGAAGGTTACAGAGAAAAGAACAGGGAGTATTCTGGTGACTATGAGTGCCAAGAAATGATAAACAGGAGGGAGTGTGAGATTTAAAGGATCAAACATGGAAAAAAATAGGGAAGTGTGAGTGCAGGGACACCAATAAGCAATTTCACTGTTTTCTGAAAGCATCCAAGGAACAGAAGACACTGCCTAGCCAAACTCTGCCCATAGATGCAAGAAAACAAGGGAATGGAACGAGACACCACGGCCACTGATAGTCTCCTTATCAGGCCTGCACTACCTGGTGCTGGGAACAGCCAGCCTAACCAGGGCCAGCAGACTGATGAGAAAGTCACCTTACTTCCACAGCCCGTGGATGAGGACTTCATGAGAATGGAATGATAGCATAACCATTCAAGGCATATTTAAGAACCAGTGTTGGGAAAGAAAATGCTCGCACTCTCCAGGAGGTGAACAGCCAATAGGAAGCGGACAAAAAAAGAAGCTGCAGAAGTGCAGAAACACTGAGGAGGTAGAAGGAGAATAAGCACAAGAAAAAAGAAGCACATAGATAATTTTTAAAATTAATTTTGTCTGAAATCACTGAGCTGAAGAAGGGGAAAAGAAACATGAAGTAGGGAAGAGTAGAGCAGTGTGGTTGGATGTGTGGAACACTACTCCACCTCCTACTGCCTTCTTTCAGGTAGTTGTTTTGCAAAAGGACTGTAGCGTATTCAGGGCAGCAGGATCCAGCTTTCTAGAGAATAGAATCATAGAATTATAGAATCATTTAGGTTGGAAGGGACCTCCAAGATCATCAAGTCCAACCACCGAGCCACCAGGGCTCCAAAGTCCTCTGCTAAAACAGATCAGAATCTGTCAGGGTTGGAAGGGACCACAAGGATCACCCAGTTCCAACCCCTCTGCCATGAGCAGGGACACCTCCCACTAGACCAGGCTGCCCAGAGCCTCATCCAGCCTGGCCTTAAAGACTCCCAGGGATGGGGCCTCAACCCCCTCCCGGGGCAACCCATTCCAGGGTCTCACCACTCTCATGGGGAAGAACTTCTTCCTCACATCCAGCCTGAATCTGCCCACTTCCAGCTTTGCCCCATTCCCTCTAGTTCTGTTGTTACTTGAGATCCTAAAAAGTCCCTCCCCAGCTTTCTTGTAGGCACCTTTAAGATATCGGAAGGCCACAATAAGGTCACCTCGGAGCCTTCTCTTCTCCAGACTGAACAGCCCCAACTCCCTCAGTCTGTCCTCATAGGAGAGCTGCTCCAGCCCTCGGATCATTCTGGTGGCCCTTCTCTGGACACACTCCAGCAGGTCCACGTCCCTCTTGTAATGGGGGCTCCAAAAAGCAGATGATGGTGCACCATAAAAAGCTACAGATCTTTGAGTCTTTGGCTCTAGATGCATGAGTACAGTGTGAATGCACTAGATGGTAGTGGTGTTCACTGTAGTGTCAATGATGTGTGAATGTTTTGCTGGGGAACTGTGATGGTTTGGGATAAAACAGAGCTTGTTTGGGTCAATGATTTTAACTTGTCAGCTGAAGCTCTTCTAATTAACTGCTCTGTCTGAAGTTTGCAGCGTTTTCACAAACCATCTGCTTTGAACAGTGATAAGACTTTGTGTTTAACGTTACTACCAAGGACTGGTATGCAGAACAAAGCCACTGTTAATTTTGGATCCCACAGGGAGGGGGGCAGAGAGTATACTGCATCTGTGGGGAGGAGTGGGCAGGTTAACTGCCCCTAAGATTCACCAGTGAGGTATTCCATCCCATAGCCATCATATCCAGTGAAAGCTGAAGGATGAGGAGGGGCAAGCCCTTCTGTCTCACCTTCCATCTCTTCTGTCTCCTTCTTCCTTGCTTCGGCTGCTCTTACATCTGAGCAGGACTTCATACATCCTGCCTTTGATCCTGAGCCCTGTAGTTGATAATCCAGCTCCTGTGCCCAGTTGCCATCTGTGGCTGAGTCCAGTCTGGGACCCTCTCCCTGGGGGCTGGTCCCCAGCTGGGGGTGACGGTGACGTATTGCCATCAGGGTGGGAGTTGGGTTTGATACTGATCTTGCATATATTTGTACATATTCTATTTTATTATCATTATTACTGTTATTATTTGTGGTAATATTAAAGCTTTTTTGTAATAGACAAGTCTCTCTCCCTTATTCCCTTTCTCTTT
>NW_008591459.1:66370-84808 GCF_000691845.1 Merops nubicus | reverse complement strand
TCTTTCCCTTTCGGGGATGGCGAGAGAGGGTTAACAGAGAACGTCTGTTACAGTTCTGGGGGCGGCCCTGGCCCCAAACTGTGGAAGGAAGAAGCATAAATATAACCAGTGACATAGTGCTGTTGCCACAGATTGTTGTGGCAACAGTCTGTGGTACAGGTGTTGTCCATTGTGGTCACTACCACCATTGTCACCACCCAAATGATGCTTCCTGTTGGTAGTCTGATGTAAAGCAAATATTATACCTGTCTACTTCAGTATCACTGTAAAGTGATCTAGAATCAAAGAGCAAACAGGTTATTTTCATAATTTCAAAGGCACATTTGTGTAAGGAAAGGAAAAAGTGAAATATATTTGACAGAAGGGTTTTCTCTTTAGGATTCCATCCTAGCTGAAGTTCTGAAGCTACCACACTGAATCAGCCTAAGCAGAATACTCCCCAAACAATAAGCATTTACATCTATTGAAGAACTTACCAGTTTCTTTTATATATATAGTCTGTATATATATATATATATACAGACTTCTATGACACTTATCCAGTGTCATAGCTGGTTCTTTACTCCTGGATTTTTTATGAGATCATAAAATTATGATGATAAAGATTGTCCTGATATTATTTCCTTCGTTAACATCAGTATAGAGTTATCTGTACAAGTCTTGGCTTCTCCTTTCTTTTCTGCTTCATTTTCCAGAAACTGAAAGATCAGCTTTAAAAAACACCACTTGTTATGCAGATGTGAGGTAGGATATGCTTTTAGATACTTCTGGATGAGAAGAAGATTAGGTTATTTTTATAGGAGCTTGTATTTTAAGAAATGGTTTGTGGGATAAATACGTGGTTTAAAATTATACTACACATATATAATACCATCCTAGCTTGATATTATAAGTTCAAAATTATATAAAAGTGTCTGAGTAACAAGAATTTCCTGTTTCTGAGGGACTGTTTTGATGACCTAGATAATTACATGTCAGCCTGAAATGTGTCCTGATTTCATTATAATTATCCATCTACTCCTTCAATGCTTTTCCTTTGTACACAATAGCTATGAGGCTCAGCTGCTTCAGACTATCTGCCACTGAGTTTAATTAAAATCCTTACTAGCACAATGTACATCAAGATATTCAGAACTCTGGAGCATCCTGGCTTGTGCAAATTCTGCTGGATGAGCTCAGGGGCTGGCAGTCTCCAGCCCCAAAGCTCCTTTAAAAGAGAGGGTAAGAAAAAGTTATTAGTGTCCAGGAAGTGAAGCTTTCAGTGGTTACAGACAGAAAAGAATCTGGTAAGTTTTCACTCTGTTGCATAACTGTTCCTCTCTTCACAATTTGTGTTGCCTTTTTAAGGTATGTCAGTGCCTTGACTAAAATCTGACACTTTTGAGAAGTAACATCAACTCTTCAGCTTTCCCCAAAATTCTGAGGAAGGTGATGAATAAAATGATGGATATGATATCTAGCAGTCCTTAGACTTCTTTCACCATAGCCAGTTTGAGATGTAAAAATGGTGCAGTGCAGTCTGTGGGTATTACTTCATCAAGTCTTGCTGATGATAATACTTTCCTTGGTATGGTTCGGAGTCCACTAACGTGGGTCTTTGTTGGCACAGATAGCAATATGTTCCTGAGTGTCTCCACTCTCTCATCAAGCAGCCTCAAATGGACAATTTCATCCTCTTATCAAAGTGGACAATTTCCTCCTGTTAGGCATGTCAAAATTCTGTACATGTACAACTGCCAATATTAGAGACATGGATGCTGGTGATAAAGACAGATGTGGACAGAGCCTATAATATAGCCAGTGGCAAACTATCAAAAATGAACTGGATTTTCAGAGTAAAAGGAGAGAAAAAACCTTTGGAAATCATTAAATGAAATTAGATTTAAAGAGAAATCATAGAAATACAACCACTTAGGCAGAGTGGTTGAACAGATAAATGGAAACGAATAATGTGGAACACAATTTCTTAAACTACTCTGTAGGTTACAAAACATTTACTAGAACGTGAAGTGATTTAACCTAATCTGACATTACATTTTCAGAGAGGAATAAGTATAGAATTGGGTTAAAGTGTATGAGAACACGTCTAGTTTATACAGTTTTACAGCAATTTAATTAATTTAAAGCAAGATATGTGAGCATGCGTGTTGGCTTATGCTCTAAGTTTAGGTGTGATTCACAGTACAACTCTACATGGTAACAGAATAAGCTGGGATAATACCTATGAAAAGCAGTTTTGTTCAAGTTCTCAGCAGCAAAAGAAGTTTACATTTCTTTAGAAACTATTACAGGAAGAAAGGATGACAGGAAAAAAGAAAAAGAGACAAAAGGCAGGCAGGCAGGAAGGAAGGAACGAATGAACAAAGGACTGGTAGTAAATGAATTGAAGCTGTAATGGAAACTGACAGTTTGGAATAAAGCTAGAAAGGTGGCTGTATGCAGTAATTAAGCTATGATTTCACATTCTGTAGATTTTATATCTGTGCTGGTGTAACTTGTGATATCTGTAAAATCTATCCTTTCTGTATTTTTTTTTCTCTTTAACTGAAGTTAACCTAGCTACTTTCTTTATGCTGATAGGCTGATATTAGCTATAAAGACAAAAATGAACCTGCTGGGTGAAAGAAGAGAGAACTACAAAGTCTATAGTAAAGATGTGGAGTAGTTTTCAGTACTGATCTTTCTAGTTAGAAATGTACACATGCCTGGAGGATCATAATAATGGAGTGGAGCTTGCCACAGTGAAGTACAGTCTTCAGGGAAGAGGACAAACTCTAGTTTGTATTTCTTTATTTTTTCTACTTCTCTGAAAAAAAAAAAAATGGGGAAAAAACAGTGCAATATTTCTTGTTTATCATTTATACACATGCATAGACAAATATATATACATTATATGTATACTGTAGCATATATAATTCATCATACTTAACAATTAATCAGAAACAATGAAATTGCATTTGAAGGTGTATAAATCTTTCATTCCATCTAAACCTTAATTAAAATTGAAGTGTTTCAATATATCTTATAGTGAACTGTCTGACAAAAGAAATGTCAAATGTTCAATTATTTCAATTGCTCTTGAAATAATTTAATAAATTTGACATAAATGCATTAATATTTTTGGTTTTCTGGTGTTTTGTTATGATTGTGGACAGAGAATACCAAGGCTGGGAAGAAGGAAAGCAATTCTGTGTGAAAAAGCTTCCTGATTCCTAGTATTAACTGCTAGTGAGACTGATCATTCATAAGCATGGAGGAAGATAAAACTGTGTTTTGCTTTGTTCTGTGCTAGTGCTGGATGTGCATTTTATAATGTGTCTCAAACATATCTATTGATTTTTATGCTTGTGAATTTTCTATCAAATGGTCATTACTTAGGCATATCAGTAATTTGTAAACTGTTTTTAAAAGAGAAATGAAAAAAAAAAAAAAATCAGATCTTTTTTTTTTTCAGTTTCCAAAGTGGCAGTTGGATTCCATTACTTAACTTTAAAGCATACTATGAGGCAAAGTGTTATAGTTTCTTTACTGTGATTTCGTGGATATTTTTTCAAATAGATTGGTGGAGCTCAAAAAACCTGGCTCATAATTCAGTACTGGAATATTTCAAGACATAAGCTTAAAATTTGTGGTTTTGTTGGCAAAACTGCTAATTAAGTCAAAGCAAATGAATAGCCATAAAAGATATGGCTGAAAAGGATTCCTTCCAATAGTTGAGAGAACAGTTTACAGAAAACACTTACATGTTTGTTATTTCTCTAGTTCAGCATTAACAGTTTATTTAATTAAAGTTTATTACAAGGTAAATACTGTTTTCTACACAGCTTTTACATAATGTAAAATATTCTGTCCTACAAAGAAAAGTGGCTTGTGTTATGAGTTATGTCTTTGACTTTCTATAGGCATCAAATCATTATCTATGAAATAGTCCTCTCCATTTGTACGTCAGAAACCTGTGCATGCAAAATCAATCATGTTTCCTATCGCACTGCCCCAAATCATATCTTTATTAGATTACTTCAGAGCTATATGAGTCATAGTGCAAGACAATCACTGCAGGGTAGGAGAGCTGCACCCCATGACATTGGCTGGATGCCTTGTTTAGAGCTGTTCTCAGTTCTTCCTCCAGCGGTTTGAACTGGCTCCTTCAGGTGTTTCTCTCTTCTAGACAGCAGCAAACCTACTGAACAAATTTAAATTTGGTAAATTAAACTCTCTTTGGTTGTCTTTTTGCTTATTGTATGACCTCATAAAGAGACAACTGCCCACAGGTTTTGGTTTCTTGATGCCTCTTTAGAGTGACTTATAAAAGTGTCTAAGAGTTTTGTATTTCATAATTTGATAAACTTATATTTTAATACTTGAAAACTTTGGGCTGTACAAAATGTCTTAGAAGATCTAATTATGATATGACTCACAAACTGAGCCATGCTACAAATAAGGAATTACAGCCATTGAATTAGGTGGAGATCAAGTTTCAACTACATTATACAAAATTAGTGTAAATTTTTAGACATGTTAGGATAAGTGGAATCAAGCCTTCCCTTAGACAGTCTTTACCCTGTTATACATTCTTTATGTGGTACTTTTTAAAAATAGAAAATAAAACAAAAACAAACACGAGCAGAAGTTAAATGTTCTGAGCATCTACCACTGAAGCATCTACCATTGTAAAGTCCAATATTTAAAGCATGCTATCTTTACAAAACAACTAACTAAAGTATTTTGTGTTTTTTAAAGATTACTGGCCTTGTTCCCAGATTTCACTGTGGTAAGTGAGCTACTGATCTTTCACAGTCATCAAATACATGTCATAAAATATTTCTGTCAGTACTGTAGACTTCTCATGTTCTTATTGTGAGAAAGTGAGGATGTCTGGTGTATTTAACTTAAAGCCTTGTTTGCATGACATGAATTTACATGCCTTCTATTTACATCTATTTTGTCTCACCCTTCATAACAGCTTTATTTTATAATTTTTCTTCACGAAGGCAGTTTTTAGGGCTCGAGATGCTGTCTTTAGTTAAATGAGAGCTTGCTTTAGATAAATAGGATTTACTTTTCCTTTCAAACTTAATTAGTTTTCAGAATCATGATCAATTTCCCGCCTCGGTTGCTTGAGGGAATTGACACTGTAGGAGACCCTTATGCATTTGCTTTGTAATAAGCCTTTATTCATACACTTCAGGCTACACAACCAGCTCCTCTACACCAGTGTGTGCCTGTGTGTGTGGCTGCAGCCTGAGGCCTGCAGATTGGAATGCTGATGAAGGGGAGCAGAATTGTTGAGGAATGAATCTGTGTTTGAAGAAAGTAATAATCTGTCTGTGAGTGTCCACAGCTCTTGTTATATAAAAGCAAGCTACCTTTGATGGCCTCTTTTTTTTTCTTTTTTTAATGGGTATTTCCCTCACAATATTTTACCTGAAAAAGTTTCATTCTAGTGTTCACTTTTTCACTTGTTTTAAAAATGTTGTGGAACAGGAAAGTAATCATTTTTCCTCTAACAAAAAGACAAATTAATGTGAAATTCTAATAATTAAAGTAAAGCTTTTTTTTTTTTTTTTTTTTTTTTTCTGGAGCAATGGATTTCATGTCTCTACTTCTGACTTGTTATCTTTGCCTGGTTTAAAATATACTCCTTTTTAAAGCATAAATTTAGTTCCTAGGCAGTAGAAGTTTATGGAAAGCTTCAAATATCTTCTATAGTTTTGCTACAACAGTACTATTTCACATAATCAAGGAACCAGTAATATGTATATTAATGGAAAAAGAAAACTTTTTCTTTTCCCCAAGAGAAGCAGGAATACTTGTGGTGGAAGGTGAGCGGAGAGCATTAAAGATATTTCAGTCCCACTGGAAAACTATTTGTTTGCACATTACTGCTTCTAAAAAGCCAACTTCTTGTCAATTTTACTTGATGTCCAGGGTGATTTTCATGGTTGGACTTCTTTTAATGGACCACAACGTAACTATTTAGTAGAAAGAGTAGTCTTTGCATTTTCACCTAAGTGTCAGCTAAATGAAATGGATAAAACAGAGAGACATATTCAAACATCTCTTCTTGAACACAGGAAAAGTTCTGATCCTTATCCAAACATGGTACCTTGTAGATGTCTTGATTTAAATGTTAAAGTAAATATTTGTAAGTAGATAGAGTAAATGATCTCTTAGTGCCTCTTCCAACTCTATTTTGAATCTACATTCTGTAATTTTGGCTGCTTATATTCACAGTAGGACAGCAGGAGAACATTTTGTGTTTGCTGTGTTACAGTCTCAGATATAGGAAAATAATTCTGACTAAATTCTAGTATTGTACAAACCAGACATTAAACCCAAACATTGGATCAAATTAATTTTCCATTAGGATTTCCATCTCAAGAACAGTAATATTTTAACTGATGTAACATAGGTTGCCAGAATGCTTGGTTTTGAATCTCTCATGTATTTTCTTGAATCTCTCCTGTAATACAAAAGTATTCAAGGAAGGTTTTCAAATAATCTAGAGGTGGAAAGAGAGAATTCATTAATTACAGAGCTTTTAAAGTTGAATTTGTTGTCTATTTCACAATGATTCTTCTATCACTTCCCTTGAACTAATGGAGTGCACTGTGACAGGAAGCTTTTCCTGTTGACTTAATCTAAATTTAAAATACTGCTTGCCTCAAACCGTGGGGTATGATGTCACAAAAGATCTAACATTTCAGTTCAGGAATTGGGTGGCACATCTGAGAAACTGACTGAGCTGTTTTGTATTCCAGAGAAGGGCGAGGGTTGCATAACAACTTTACCAATTGTCCCTTGAAAAGCACATCAGCTTCAAAGTAGCAAACGTTTCTGGAGCAGGATTATACAGAAATAGACATTAAAGATCACATTAAGTTACTGATACCATGAGTTTTGTCCATTTATTTCCAGTACCTTTTAATCTTCTCATAGTTTTAAGGATTAGATAGGTCCATATCAGCATCTTTTTGTAATTCAAATTCAGTAACTCCTCCATATTTTCCAACACCAGATCTACTAACACTTGTGATTGCTCTTAGAGTTTTTAACCAGTTAGTTTCTATTTTCATTGCAGTTTTGTATATAATGACTAAAGGGATATTTAACTCCAGTTTCCATCCAGAAAATAAAATTTAAATGTAAAGGAAAAAAAAAAAGATAAAGAAAAAAAATTTTCCCACATTTCAAAGAGGAGTTTTCAGAGCTCTTACTTTCAGTCACTTAAATTGCTGTCTTGGGACAGTGGATCTTATTATATTTTGTAAAGAAGTTGATGGAACTTGTGTAAATGAAATTCCCTGACTGTGTAACAGTGCCTTAAGTCACCTATGACAGGAAGATTTTGATCATGAGAACTGCAAGAAAACTTCTAAATCTTTAGTTCTAAATATGATATTGTCTTATTAACAATATACAGAAATATTAGGAAAAACAAAACAAACCAAAAGAAAAACACAAACAAACAAACCAAAACAGGCCAAACCCCCTAGTATTTCAATTAAACAACAATTTCTTCTTTATTTTTGTTTGCAGAACACATTTTTTATTTGCTGTTGGTGACTTTCCCTTCTGTGATTAGAAAGGCAAAATGCAAGAAATAATTTTGTTGCTTCAGCCTCCTCATTGCAGTGTGGGAATTCATCAAATTACTGTTTCCTCTTGTATAGGTATTGTCTGTTTAATGTTACTGCTCAAATTATAATTACATAAAGATCCTTTTATAATTTTGACTCAAGTAGAGGATCACCTTTCTCTGTGGTGTGTAACAAGAGGCGAACAACAACAGGAAGTGAAATCCTCAATGAAAGCTTTGTCTCTGAGTTTTGTCAGTGGGTCTAAGGTTTTTTGAAAAAATAAAAAAGGTTTAGTGAGGAGGACAGGAAAAAATGTTGAGATCATTGTTTTTGCCAAGATGTTGGAGGAGTTGGAAATCTGAAAAAATCATGCATCAGAATGATGCACATACTTTAGTATCAGAGTCAATGCTTTTGACAAATGTGTTTTTATGAAACGTTATAATGGAGGAAATATTGTGAAATTGTCTCTGCTGAGTGTTTCAAATGCATCTACTTTAAAAATATAGTAGGAATGTACATAACTGATTTTTCTTCTATGCTTATCAAAACACATATAAATTATCGAGTGTGTTATTACCCATAGTATTATTACCCATTAGTCCATAGATTTCCTCTTGTCAGCACTTCTGTTACTCAGCATATTTGACACAAGGCCTTCTAACTTCTTCCTTTACAACCTTTTCAGCTGAGTCAAATTGTGCAATGCTTCATAAAATTACAATTACAGTTAAAAAATATGCTTATTATCTTTCTCTCCATTAGACCTGAATTCTTTATTTCTGAATAACAAGGAATATATGCACTTTTACAGATAATCTATAGTGACAGATATTTATATGAAAAATAGGACAGGATAGCACCATCCTTTAATAGCAAATAAGAAAATAATTTTGAAATTTCTATTCCTAAGTCTTTATTGACAATTTTCAATGACCACATTTTTACTGTGAAATCCTCATAAAATAGCTCCTATTTTCCGATATTTCTGTTTCTGTGTTCAAACTGACATCTAGATCATGATGTCTTTTTTTTTATGCTGAAATACTCATGCTTATGTTTGGGGACTGGAAGTGGGAAAAAAAAAAAAAAAGACAAAACAATACACAACAAAGACCATAACTGGAATTCATCCAGGTGAACTCAAACATTCAAAATTTCTTAAAGATTTAAATCTCAGCTAAGCATCAGAATAAATGGAAAGGAACAGGAACCTTTTCAATTTTCAGCTGAATCGTTTGTTCAACTTTTTAATGCCTATTTCAGTATTAAATTAATCACTCTCCTGAAGTTCACACATTTCTGCACAGTGAATACAAAGGCTGTGTCAGATGGCTTATACTAAGATATCTCACTTTTGGACAACTGAAAATTAGGCATGATGAACTGCATCTTTAATTGGTTAGAGTGGGAATTGTTTGGAATTCAGGAGCCAATATGTGTTCAATTTTCAGTCTCCCTACAGGCCACTGTGGGAAAGAATGGCAAAATCTCTCCTTCCAGTAAATTCATCAGACCGCTAAAGAGTGTTAAATTTAGTCTTCACAGAAATGACAAAAAGGAAACATGAAGGAGTGTGACAGCTTCTCTGAACTGTTTAAACGGACTCGGTTGAGTGTAGCTTGCAATCACTGTGGTTTACACAAGCAGAGATCTGCATGAGAGAAATTGTCCATCCTTAGTTCTATGCTACTTAAATCAGGTAAAGTTAACTGATGTTGTATCAGAGACATATCATCTCCAACGCAGTGGGGGCATGTTGTACTTTTCTACTCAGGACTTGAACCTAATGATTGGTCAGATTTGTGTGTGTGTGTGTTCATATATGGATATACATAAACAAAATGTTTATGTGTGTGTATAGATATATACACTGTAATGCCACTGGAATTTTGGACAGCACTTCAAGATTAATGGGCTACTTTACACTGGATTAAATTACTTGTGGCACAGCTTGGCTATTATACTGAAGATAAAATTTGTAGAGTGTTAATCTTGCTGAAAGAATAACACACCGTTGAAAATAAGCAAACAGATCGGTATGATGTTCAGAAGCCAAGTTAGTAATTTTGCACAATGCTCCAGTGTTCCATATGGAAAGGCATATCAGTACCCACAGATATCTCTTACAATAGTTTCAAGGGGCCTTTGACACTCTTTGTAGTAAAGATGTAGTTTCAAAAGAGAAATTTCCATCAACTTGTTGAATGCCACTTCAGTCTAAGCCCAAAGCAAAATCGTGAGTGTGTCAGTTATGGCAAATTACAAATTGCTTTTGTTTCTTGTCTTATTTTACCATTCAAATACTTTCTATAAATATTCTTCTGCTTGAAAAAAGAAACCTACATTTTTCATCTTCATGAGAAATTCTGATACTTGCACATACTCTATCTGCTGAAAAAGAACAGCCTAAATCTTTTGAAAAATCAACATGAAATTTGTTGTAAATTTAAACTCTTGAGTGTGAGAAAGCTTATGGAAAATACCCAAGAAGAAAGAAAAAACCCTGGTCTCTCACAATGGACAAGAAGGACAAGTTGCAGTCCCTTCTGGAGGCTAGAGCCACAGTGTGGGCAGGGCACAAACAAACTCTGAGTGGGAAATGTCCTACTTCAATGAAGTTAAATGCTAAAAGTCTTCTGTTTCTGTGACTGTGTAAACAACTAGTTATGGAACAGTTATGAAAAAAACCTAAATAATCTGCAGCAATCTTGACTGCCAGTTTTTCTTTTTTTTTTTTTTTTTTCTCTCTGGTATGCTTCAAGTCCCTGCATGCTGTGTGGCATGCAGTTCTCTGTTTAAGGAAGAAGGACAGGCAACAGACATATGGGTTGTCAGTAATAAAATATTTTGTGCAGAGGATACAGCTGCTTCTAGTTTAATATCTGCCAACTGAAAGTGTCTGTATTACCCAGAAAAAGCAAAAGAGAGAAAGGTTATCTCTAGGAAGCACAGCAACACTGTTTCTAGCAAATCATTTGTAAATCTAGACATACACTATAAAACTGATAAAACTCCTTTACTTACTGTCCTGAACAGACTACTTTTTCTATTTCAGTCTATTAATTCCAGCAGTCTAACTAGCTGATTTCATCTTTTATCTTTTGTAACTTAGCAGACTGACCCAGGAAATCAAAAGGATGACTAAGGTACTCATATGAAACATATATTTTGTATAATCTAATTCTAGGTCTGTGATATTTTCCACCCTTACGTCCTTCTGTTGAAGGAACTTATGGTGCTTCAGATCTGGGATCTTCCCCTCAGTAACTGATATATTATAAAGGACATCTGTCGTTCTCTTGATCATAACTGCTGCTAGTGGCTGCTAGCCAGACAGACATCAAACCCAGTAATTTATTATTACCTTGTTATCCTCTCTGAATGCTAAAGAAGTCCTGCTCAAAGGCATGTATTTGGAAGATGTGAACCAAATAACAAATGAAGCCTTTCACATTACAGAATATTTTACAACTGACCCACTTTCTGGTAATTCAGTTGTCTAGGGTTAGGTAGGACTGGGTCAGTAAAGGTCTTATGCTCCTAAAATCTGAAGAGACTTATCCTCAGGTGAGGACTGGAGAAAAGTCTGTAAGTTTTTTCATCAATATAGGAAGAGTCAGGTGCCTCAGGGTGAAATGCATGGAGTCCCAGTGTCGATTTCAAACTTCACCCAGAGCTCAGCTCTGTGAGGCCTCCTTGAAATCCCAGTCAAAGCTGCAACTTTGGCACTCCACTCAGGGATTAGGGGCAATATTACTATCAGGTAATCGTTCAGATGTTACAAAAACCTCCCCAGTTTTTGTAGACCTATTTTATAAGGCCTGCTCAGCCATGGAGAGCATAAAACAGTCTCCCCCATGTTACAGGAAAGCACTACACATTCTCGTTACTTGTGACAAGCATATTCTTGTTACTTGTTTGATAGCTGTGGAAGTTAAATATTCTCCTTTACCTGTGAAACCCAATATTTTAAAATGAAATTACAACCATAGTTTTGCTTGGGCTGGCTGACCATGCCCTCCACTGGATGATGACACCTGAAAGCTCAAGCAGCAGAACTTGCGTGTCCTGGTCCCATAACAGGAGAAGGCTGTCTTTCCTAGGAACATTGTCCTGTCAAGTGTCATGATCGTTCTGGGAATGGACATGTGCTTCAGCTGTGGTGAACACCTAAACCAGAAAGCAGGGGTCTCTGAGCAGGGTTTTTTCTGAGTTAAGAGGTCTTATCACATTAGTACCTCTACAGACTTGAGCTTTAAGACTCTCCAGTTAGCTTCTTAATTTTTTTTAGCCAACTTCTTTGATTTGAAGAGTTCTATCATTTAAAAACTATTTTAAATAAGTGCTATTTCCTTTCTTGATCATCTGCCACATTTTGCTTGGCCTTTTACATTACCATATTCTCTTTCTTTTCTTTCTGTGCCTTTTCCTTTTTTTTCCACCTTTTAATGGTTTCTTTAACAGAATTTTTATTTTTATGGCATATGAAATCAGCAGATAACTGCATTCTGATCAAACTGGTCTCACTGAGAAATTACGGCCGTCTTTACAGTTAACAATGTTGTTGGTAAAATCAACACTCCCAGCACTCCTTCATGTAATGACTATATTGCTACAAAAATGCTCAGATTGATACAGCTGACTCAAGTTCATTGCAATGACATCAGCTATGCTAGTATCAAACTGTACCTATGCAGATGTGTAATTGTTCCAGTGAAAACTCACCGGAGATACCAATACATTTAGGCTGGTAAATGCTATAAATAGACAACATCCAGTTTGCATTCAGTCATCAGTGAAGAGAGAAGGACTTGTGCAGTACTAGAATGCAGTAAGATTCAACATCTCTATGTTCATTTGAATTTACCTCCCTCTGATAACTGCAAATTTTGAAAATAAAAAAAAAAAAAAAGAAAAAGCTTTGGTTTTACATGTTTAACTGTGAAAGCCTGTATATTTCATATCTGCTCAAGGAGTATAATATTAATGAGAAAATCAACTCAGATTTCTCTGCTGAGGCTAGATGATACTGGTTACGGCTATTTTACTGAAAAGAGGCATATATAGCACCAGTGACCTGAATAGTCAATATAAGGACTGTATATTTTCCTTGTTGAAGATAAAATATTAGTTTTAGTTCTAAAGGGACATGCTAAAATACAGTTAATTATTTAATTATTTGAGCTTTGATAAGTGAGAATTAACTCCTTCTCTCCTTTCAGTGGCAATCAAGTATTCTGTTCCCATAAAGCTTTCATGGATTGATAGGATTTAAAGTCAGGTGGTGTACTGCATCTTTTGGTCTGACCTGTTGAGAACAGGTTAATTTTGTGTTTGGGTGAACCCACAGCAGACAGCTCTTGTTGACTTTGGCCAATCCTTCCTGGTCCCATGCTGGAGATCATTTCTCCCTCTGTAGGGCTCACACAGCTGCTGGCAGGGATCAGGCAGGAAATAGGGATGTAGATGTCATTTTTCCTCTTTTTTTCTACTCTGTATAATTTAGTGATTCTTTAGTGAAGAATGTGGTCCAGCAGCTGTTAGTATTGGAGGTGGCAGCAAGCTGCAGCACAAGGATGGTGAAAAGTTGTTGACGGATGAAAGATAAGATCAATACAAGGAAGGGAGATGAAGAAAACTTTCTTCTATAGAAAACACAGCAGAGAAGGACATTCTTGTGTGTCTTCTCTTGAAGAAAAATATAGGAAAAAAGAGCCCTTCTCTTGACTGTTCCTTAATTGTTGCCATTGTTAAAGATTTATGCCTTATTTCCAAGTTTAACTGATCCATATAATAAGGCTACTCACTAACGGCTTATCGTTTCTATTGTCTTTATAGTACAGGGATACTATGGGTTAATAAAAATTAATAATTTTAAATATTCTTTTATGTCACACTTAGTGGGAAGATATACTCTATGAAAGTTCATACAGTTAAGCAAAGTTATTGATTTACTGTTATTGATCTACTGTTATCCTTCAAACAGGATCTATTCTGTGTTGTGTCTCTGGGTAAGCATTACTCCATTTTCAATCACTAACTGCTATGTCAGAAACAGAACAGTGACCTATATTTCAGTTTTACCCTACATTTTATACTTTTACTTTTCATTATAGCTATACTGATGTTTGTAATGTGGATTTCATGGATAAAAGTTTAATAATATTGTTTTGAAAGCCTTCAGCTTTACATAACTGATTACTATGTCATAGCAAAAGTAAAATACAAATACAAAACACACAATGGAAGATTTTGCAATGCTTCTAACATGCCTCCAGTAATGAATAGGTATTAAAAATAATTGGAAACAAAAGTACATAGATAAACAATAAAACGCAATGATAATTAAATTTGAGGTACTATTGAAAAATCATTGAGAAAATCAGTAATTCTGTATTTGATGTACACTTGTGTGGGGTACCACAGCAGCAGTAAATGTATTGCAATGGAGAGGCTTTTTTTTCCTATTAAACAAATGCCTGTCTAGACTCATTTGCTTGTCTCCTTGTTTTCAATCATATTGAAACATTTTGAGTTTGACTTTTGCTCCAGATTATATCAACTTTGGTTAATCTAATATAAATAATTATTTGTGTTCAGTATTGAGTAAAGATTTATCTGTATTGATATATACTAGACTCACCATTATTAAACAATAGATCCTGCAGTTTCTTAGATGAAAGGTTTTGTTTCAGAATGCCAATTCTTCCTTATAGTTTAATGTTAAATCTTTGGATTTTAATTATATTGCATAATAAATGGACATTTTGAAATTTATATCTTAATTTTAATTCAGAAGGAGAGTTTTATTTTCTATTGAGCAGTAAACAAATTATCAAATAAAAAAAAGACAAGAAAATAACACTTGCCATTGGGCTTTTAGATTACACTACTCTGCAGCAAGACTTCCATGGGACGAAATTAATATATTGTCATAGTGTTAAAGAAAATTTTGTTACTTGAATACACCCAGTTAAATTAAACTTATTTAGGCCAGAAGAAATTAACACTTCCTGAAATCTTTTAGCACTTTGATATTGCAGTCACAGTGGACTTGTTACATAGGACTACCTCATTTTACATGAGTTTTGGAATATAATAAATGGCTTGAAAAAGAATGTCATAAATTCACTAATTGAGTGGAAATTCAAGCCAATATTCATCCAAACAAGAGAGCTTCCTTGATTCTCGTCTGACATCATCTCCAAATTCCCACTTCGTTCTCCAAAGCATAGGCACAAGGTTTTACTTAAAAATATTAAAATTACATTAAATATATTACCTTGATTTCACCAAGGCTTTTGACACTGTCTCCCATAATATCCTCATAGGTAAACTCAGAAAGTGTGGATTAGATGAATGGACGGTGAGGTGGATTGAGGCCTGGCTGAACGAGAGAGCTCAGAGGGTTGTGGTTAACTGTGCAGAGTCTAGTTGGAGGTCTGTTGCTAGTGGTGTCCCACGGGGGCTAGTACAGGGTCCAGTCTTGTTCAACATCTTCATGAATGACCTCGAAGAAGGGACAGAGTGTACTCTCAGCAAATTCGCTGATGAAACTCAGAGGAGTAGCCAACACACCAGAAGGCTGTCCTGCCATTCAGTGAGACCTGTACAGGCTGAAATGTTGAGTCGAGAGGAACTTAGTGAAGTTCAAGGAAGAGTGTAAAGTCCTGCACTTGGGAAAGAATAACCCCATACACCAGTACAGGTTAGGAGTTGGCCTGCTGGAAAGCAGCTCTGTGGGGAAGGACCTTGGAGTCCTGCTGGACAACAAGTTGACCATAAGACAGCAACGTGCCCTTGTAGACAAAAAGGCCAATGGTATCCTGTGGTGCATTAAGAAGCGTGTGACAGGTAGGTCAGGGGATTTTCTCCTCTGCCCTGGAAGGGCCACAAATGGAGTATTGCATCTTGTTCTGAACTCCCCAGTTTGAGGGAAACAGGGAACTACTGTGGAAAGTCCATCAGAGAGCTACAAGGCTGACTAATGGACTGGAATATCTCTCTTACAAGGAAAGGCTGAGACACCTGGGGCTTTAGCCTGTAGAAGAGAAGGCTGAGGGAGGATCTTATCAATGTTTATACACTGAAGCATGGTTGTCAAAAGAATGGGCCCAGTCTCTTCTTAGCTGTGCCCAGTGGCAGGACAAGGGGCAATGGACACAAACTGGAACACAGGAAGTTCCATCTGAACATGAAGATAAAATTCCTTACTTTGGGGGTGACAGAGCGCTGGAACAGGCTGCCCAGAGAGTTTGCAGAGTCTCCTTCTCTGGAGGCTTTCAAAATCCACCTGGATGCATTCCTGTGTAACCTGCCCCAGGTGAACCTTCCTTGGTGGACTAGATGATCCCCAGAGGTTCCTTCCAACTCCTAATAGTCTATGATTCTGTGATATAATTGCTTGTATGTTGACAACGTGATGCTTTCTAGGTGCCATTTCAGAAATATCTGAGTAATCTGAACAGAAACTATTTTAAAAGTCTACCAGAAGCAAGGATCCAACAAGTTTTTAATCAAGTTATCAGCAAAGCTGCATAACTGTACAAAGTGAGTGGGATTACTTGCTGTTTTTCTCCCTTCTGCCTTACTCCTTTATAAAGGAATATAATGTATATTTATAAATATATGCTTGGGGGGGAAATGTGTAATTCCCCCCACTGTGTTTCACTTTTTGCCTAACGTTTTTCACAACAAAGGAATAAGAGGAAGTTGGGAAAGACAACTGATTTAAGTCTTTGCTACTGGTCATCAAAGAAAGGGTTTCTGACAAAAGGTGGACACCACATTTTTCTCTTTCTCCTGTTAAAAAATGCAGTAAGATTTAGATCTCTTAATCCCTTAGCCTCTTGGTGAAAAAATTATATTCCATCTGTAGTAGTTTTTAAAGCATTTAAATTTGTACAAAAGGGAAGTGCTAAATAAAAGTGGAAAAGGATTACTCTCAGAGTATCTCATTCTAATGCTAAGAAGGCTGCATACATTGTAAATTGATTTAACTATCAGAACGATCCTCATAAACATCTTCTGCTAGTTTGAAAATTAAATATGCTTGACCATTGTTCTGCCAACAGTAGCCTATATTTTAAATATTCTATTAGGAATTGCATGATTTAATTTGTATGATTTGTTTTGTGTGTTCTTATTTACTGATGCACTCTAGCAGTTTATCACAGGAAAGCCATATGGCAGCCATAAACTTGAATGGATAAGTTCAAGAATTTTCTACTCCAAACTGAAGTAAACTAAGTTTCTATTTCACAGACATGTATTCTCCAAGTCATTAGACTGCTTTCAAGGAAATGCCACAGGTATTTTCCACATAATGTAGGTTTTGTCCTCTAGTTAAATGTATTGGCAAACTAAACAGACACCTTTCTATTCTGCTGTTGAAGAATCTTTTTTCACTGCTCTGTAAAGTTCTATTGATACATGAGATAAAGAATATCACCTCAGCCCTCCTCAAACAATGTGTTTCCTTTTTAAGTATCCACTTTGAGTATGCAGGTTCTCTCGAGCAATAGCACACTAACAGCTACTGATAAAACTATGCCTATGGAAGAGTAACAATATCCTTTTCCTCGTTCTTTTGTATTTTTGTTAATGTAGATAATGTTGATTTCATACTGGTATGCCTTATGTTGTCACTTCTGCAAAACAGCTCTGTAGACTCTTCCCACACTGTTTAAAAATCATTCAGTTTTTCTATCCACAAAGTAACCTTTTTCATATGAGGTTGTTACGAAGTCATCCAAAAATTCTTACTATAGATAAATCTTTTATATTCTTTCAGTGCCTGAGTATCATCCTTTCAGCAATCATCAAGCTTGTGTATATTCATTTTGATGATGCATTAGGGATGCTTTTAATTCCCAAAATGTCAGACAAAATGCAAACAGAAGGTTCTGAGCATATTTTTCTTCCAATTATTTGACATTATGGACTAAACTAATTTACTTTTTCACTCTGAGAAAAAACTTGTTATGTCCTCTGCTAGAAGTTAAGTATGTAGTGAATTAGCTTTTTGGTGTTTTCTCTAGAATATGTATTCTCTTTTCCATTGTGAGAAGTAAATTCCAGACTAACTTACAAATTACAGTAGCTGCCTAGAAAAAAAAAATAATACCCACAGAACAATAGCATGAAATTTATACTAGATTATCTCAATGAATGACATTTGTTTTGTATAGACAGATAAAGTAGAGTTTTGGAAATTTAGTGCAAAGTTTATTTATGTTTTAGTTTCCTTTTCCTACAGTTTTCTAATGAAGTAAAAGAAGTATCTCCCTTCATAGAACTTTCAGTGTTCCAGGAGTAAAAATGTAAGGTATAATTCCTTTATATATAGAAGATATTAGGAGTAATGTGCCTCCTCCTATAAAAAACCTCATAGTATTTTGAACAAGCACAAAGAATGTATTTCATAAAGAATTATAAACTCAGTACGATATGCCACATACAAAAAAGTATTTGACATGTTGGAAGGATGCACCCAATATCTGCTGATATTCCACCTATGTAACTTCCCTGCATTATCTCTGTTCATACATTGATACTGGTCTAAACTATGAAAAACATGCTGATGTGGCACACTGCATATACTTTGTATAGCATTCATCTGACCAAAGGCAGATTTTCACTTCAACTACTCATCCTTGTCTTCCATGTTTTCCATGGATATATACACCAACATGTGTATCTAAACAATGAACAGCAAAATTAGCCATCAGGTATCGTGGAAGTTGTGCTGTTTAAATCTTCTCCAAGATAAAATAGAAAGCTAGTGCTGAAAATTTCTTGATTTACTTGGAAACAGTCTCCTTCTTTATCTCTAACTGCTATGTACCTGAGCAGG
>NW_008591459.1:48813-66339 GCF_000691845.1 Merops nubicus | reverse complement strand
CAGGAATGAGTAACAGTGGACTGTTAAACATTTAACTAGTAAGCCTTAAAAACTAGTTTATTTTTTGAAAAGTAACTTTTGGATATGTAAAATTGCATTAAAGTCTGAACAAGTGTCTCTGTGTTCTTTTACAAACACCACAAAGATTACTGACAGGAAGTTAGCGTGTATAAACTTCTCACATTCCAGTTTACCTAAATATTATGCTGCTGAAATGTAATCCTGAATTGTTCACTGAAACAGCAGATTCCTTTTACACCTATAGATTTCAATATTCAACTGAAGGAAATGATCTACAGTAGTCAAAGAAGAACTGTCTAACAAAAAAACATGCAAATGAACATAGTGAGTACATATGTCATGGAAGTCTGCTGTATGCAATAAGAGAGTTTGTTGGAAAAGTATGTGACTGTTTGAATGTGTCTAATGATAAGTGATAAATTAAAAGGGATGTTAGTACTACTTTATTTCATAAGCTACTATCTCCTTGTGTTCTGGTTGGCATGTGGCAAATAGAAATTACAAGTTTATGAGCACAAAAGGAGTAGGGAGCTGAAGTTTTTTTCTCATGAAAGCAAATGGGATTGCTTTGTGAAAGAGAACAGAAAGTCTGTAGGACTGCAGAATGTGTTGACACACAATTTAAAATTAAAGTTTTTTTTTTTTTTCTGGCCTAATTACAAGATGTACTTTTCAGATGCACTGGAAGTCACAAATTTTTAGAGAAGAGCAAAAAGGTTACTGTATAGGAAATACAAATATGGTATTTGAAGTACAAGGGTAGAATAACACCTTCACAGAAACTCCTCTACAGAAACTTAAGTAATTTGTCTGCCAGCAATGCGAGGGTTCTTGGTATCAGATGTTTCAACATTAGGAAAAGAAAAAAAAAAGAGGCTGACAGATGGGATATTTTACATCTGTAAGGCGATATATCATTATGTCTGAGTTAATTAAAAGTTTTTCTGTTGGAATAAAGATGTGCTTTGAAAGATTTAGGCATTTAATATGATGATGTGTTTTTTCACTGACAAAAGGAACTTAGCTTTTTATGATATACTGTGCTCACAAAATTTATTTTGAGGCAAACTAAAATGTAAAATTAAATTTGTTTTTTAAATAATTCACTCAAGTAAATGAAGTTGCTAAATTATGTAAGAGCATGTGTGACTTCTCTTGGCAATAAATGAATGGGATTTGTAAATGGAAAAAAAAAGTACTTAGCTTTAGAAACAGAGGGTCCAGTTCACAAAAGCCTTTTATATCATTTGTGCAAGTGTACTTACATCTGCTGAGAAAGTATACTGAAAGTGATTGTGGTCACAGTCCTGCTGCTGTTTATGTACCGATTTCTAGGGCTCAGTTCAAAAGTGTATAAACAGCTTTGTTGCTCATTCCATCTAGAGCCAGATGAAATTTAAGGAGTACCCTGCTTGCCTGAGAAAAGTGCAGGTCTCTACTCAATTCAGTGTCATAGCTACTTCCCTTGCTAAATGTCCTAGTCACACTAAAGCCTCTGGAAAGCGATCTTTAGGCAACTGAATTAACCTCACTGTCTCTGCAGCTCTTCCAGGGAGTGAGATTCAGTCATTTCTAAGTCATCATGCCTAGAAGGAGTCGCACCATTATATACACAATTTGGGGCTTATATCATTCATCACAGACAAACATGTTTCTAAACACATGTAATGAAGGATCAATTGTTATCCAATAAGAGGTGGCTGGTAGCCTTGTGATTGTGTTCTGACAGGCATAGTAGTAGATTAAATTTTTACTGTAAATGCAAATCTTGCTTTTTCTTGGATGTAGGTATTTTATATTCTTTTACACCAGTTCTAGGAGAATTGAAGCTTGACATTTTGTTCTTACTCGGTAGCAACTTAGTGACCACAATGTTTGCTTGAATCATGATAAATGACACACGGAAGTAGAAAATCAAGTAGTTCAATCCGGTGGATTTGGAGGTGGGGTGTGAGGGTGTGGATTAATTTTTTTTTTTTTCTAATAATGAACCTGGACCTCAGTCATATATCATGACTACTTCTATAGTAGTCAAATAAGTGTTAAGGAACATTCCTGGGCACAGTAACTTGGGTATTTACATTACTGAATTTTTAGAAAAGTCCTTGACATTTTTTTAGCTATAACAACTAGAACTCTGGAATAATTATCAGGCATCATTTGAAATATAGTATAGAATATTCAATATAAAAGTTAGATGCTATTCTTTTTTGGAATCTGTGAAAGAATAATAGGAAGGATATCGGTGTTTGGCAGGTACTGACCTCAATGACAGTGAGTAGTCTCAAGAAATTTCCTAGTAGAGAAAGTGCCCAAAATAGTTAAAAATACAGTGTAGTCACTTTTTTACGACTGATCATTATTTATTCTTTGGCGGTTTTAGAGTCATTGTGGTTTAAAATTTATCTTACAGCATGATGGAAATAATGACAGTCATGAAGCCTATTATTTTGTTTGCATGTTTCTGTGTTTGCAGCCTTTTTCTATGCAATTTCAAGCTGGTTTACCAAAATCAACCATAAATGACAAGATCATCACCTCCTTAAATAATGGCATAATAATATTTCCAATATTGATTTCTATTAATTTTGTTATATTTGAAAATACTTACTTTTAATAGCCACTATGTCTTTCAAATTTGTGCTTTCATGTCAGAATATTTACTAAACATTACACTTTTCTCCACAACTACCTGCTCCTCCTGCAAGAATCTTTGGACCAGACTTCTTCCAGAGGGCCTTTCACAGGTTCAGCTAAACTATATTTAACAATTCTTTATCCACTATTGTTTCAATTCTTTTGAACCAAATGAGGCTTAAGCAGTACAATTTTCTTTTACAGAAGCTGTGCTGATTTATCTTGTGTTATGCTCATTTATGTGTTTTATAAGTCTCTTTAAATATGTTTTCAGCTAATTTACTGAATATTAAAGTCATGTTCACTGGTCTATAATTTTCAGGCTCACCCCCAACACATTATTTAAAGATGGCTACAATACTCGCTACCCTCCAGTCTACCCACACAATAGTGGAGATTAGAGAGAAATTATGAATTTTTTGTTTGCAATTCAGTCATTTTGACACAGATTTTTGAAAGTTCCTAATGCTGTTAGGTGACCAAATCACATTAACATTTAGTGAAAAATGTGCATTGTTACTCCCAGAGCTTATATGGAAAACTCCTAATTTTCAGTCATTCTTCAGTGAATACTGTTTCATCCTAGTTACACAGTGATATGAACTCACAGTTAGGCATAACATGATTCTTTTAAGTACAGCAACACTTTAGCTACATCAACGGTGAAATGTAATGCAGAAATCACAGATTCCTTTTTGTATGAAGTGATAATAATGGTGTGGTTAGTTTAACTCAATTCTGAACCAGCCATGGCCGTGGATCCTTTCATTTCATGCTAATTACCCAATTCTATTCAACATAGCTGCAAATGTCATTAACTTCATTAGTCTTTTGCATATTCTTCTTTCTTAGTTATCGAGGACTTCCATCCAGCCTTTGGAGTCTGTTATTTCCTGGTCAGATTTTATAGTATGATGCCAATATTACCCGTATGTTCCACAGCAGTTCAAATATGTTGCCTTCCATTGATTGCTTTTAATTTCTTCTTTATGTTGACTTAGATTCTGAAATTTTGGCCTAAACTTAGAAACATGAAGTTCCTATTCCACTGTAGGTTTGTAAAGCTTTTAATAGTTGTCTGAGTTTACCTATTGACAGCATCTTTTCTAAAGAGGCCAAGAGACAGTTCAACATTACAAAAGAACTTGGAAATCTGTGTTGAAATAATAAAGCACAGAAGACAAGATTAGAGTAGCTTTTAAAATAGCTTTTATAGTCAAGAAAAAAAGAAGAAAAAAATCTGAAAAAATAACAGATTAAACTTTCACTCTAAGAGTACCTTCCTTCTTCAGAAAAGTTCTAAAACATTTGAAGGACTTCCAAAACACAAGAAGATTGTATGTGACCACTACAGCTATTGAGACACAGAAAACACCGATCAAGACATATTGGTAGGGTGAATATTAAAGTTAACGTTGGCATTACCAAGACTACGTGAGAAAAATCTGTTTAGGTTTCTGTCTTACAGTCAACACAACACCAAAGGATAAAATTTGACATGAAATATACATTATCCTTTGCGACCATTAATAAAATCACATAGAAAAAAAATATAACTTCTAGATCTCAACCTCAATAGTCAGAAATATGATTGGAAAATTGTGGGGTTTATTTTTTTTTTTTTTCTTCTGTTAAAGCTATCAGATCAGACACAGAGATTCTAGAATGTCCAATCTAGAGGCTAGGAAAAACTGATTTAAATACTATAAGTAGTATGACATACAATAAGCAATGTTCAAAACATATGCTGAATTTCTTTGAAACAGAGTATAGCTGTTTGCTATTTACACAATAAAAAACATAGACTATTTTCTATAAGTGAATTTTCAGCTACTTCTGTTCCAACAATCTTTGAGTGTCTGCTAGTTTGTTAAATTATTATTGTGTTGCATCTATGTAGAATAATGTGATTTTTTTCTCCAATTTACATCCAGTTTGTTTCAATGGGAGAAAGGAGGGTCAGGACCTTTTGACTTTTGATCAGGAATAATGAACAACTTCCTCTGAATGACAAGGAACATACTGCTTTTCTGCCAGTATTCTTTTCAACAAAAGTTGACTGAATCAAAATATAGTATTTGGTCACAGAATACTTAATACAGAAAGTTTGAAAAATATTTCTCAGGGGCCTCAGAGTGCCTGTGAGTAGACATATTCTCGATAAAATATTGTATTTTTAGTATTTTTATGATGCTGTTTCATAATGCAGTCAGAAGTATCCCTGCAGCTAGTTTACTGATTTCAGAACAAACAGGGTAAAAAAATAAAGGAAATAATTTCCTGGCTCCTATTATAATGTCTGCATAATATCTGCATCTACTATATTTGAAGGTGTTTCTCAGAACATTTCTGGTCCACATTTATCAATATTACATGTTAGAAAACTAAAATCTACTAAGGTCAAGAGGAGACAATTTAATGGAAACAGTGTTGGGATCTTATCAAGCCAGAGAATACATAAGAGTAAAAATGTGCCATCTTGGAGACTAGAGGCTTTTCCAAGATGGGTTATTAGAATTTTCCCTTTTATGTGATTTAACAGCTTTTATGCATGTTAAGCTGGATATGAAACACTGAGGGACAGTTGTTGTCAATTTGATGTGATTTGGGAATGAATCTGTAAAACATTTGCCCATCGTAATTAGTTCTATGAATTTTGAAAAAAATATGTGATTTAGCCTATAATCATTATGTACGATATTATAATGTTGACTATTTTTCAAGATCACTGTGATTTCTGACATTGGAAGATCGAAATTCTTCAGAATGCCTTTTATTAAGGTAAATGAGGCTTCTAATAAAATGTTATGGGTTTAGAGATGTAAGATGTAAAAGAAATGTGTGTTTCCTAATTTTTTAATTCATATTTGTTCTGCTCCATCAGAAGTACATTTTAATTATGTGTTAAAGAAACGAGATTCCAAAAAGAAACCACCAAAAAAAACCCAAAACAAAACAGAACAAAAAAACAAACAACCAAAACAAACAACCAAAAACACCACCACCACCAACAACAACAAAAAAACAACCCTATGTGTATTCATTACTGCTGAAATGAAGGCTTAAATAGGGACAAAGCAGTAAAATTAAATTGAAAGTTAAAATGTTATTTCTCTGCTTCAGCTTCCCAGTTTCTATTTGAAATATTGGTTGCGGAAGCCAAAGCAAATATATATCTGCTTTGCATTACAAACTGACCTGACATACTGAACAGAGTATTTAATCTGTTTTGGACACACAGAATGCCAATAATTGTAACACCTAGGTGCTGCTGTGATGTCTGAGAGTATTGAAGATTTGTACTATCATGTTTAACCTACTGCTTATTGAATTTCTGTTGTGATGTTATACCAATCAGTACTAGCTTGTGGTATATACAAAAGCTCCAGCTCTGTGATTACTATGTCAAGAATTTATATAGTCCTTTCATTTTATACATGTATACAGCATATGCAACCACCTTATATAATGGCAAAAATTATCTTCTTCCTACCTACCTACCTGTCTGCCTGCTTGCTTTTTTTTTTTTTTTTTTTTTTTTTTATTTATGAAATTATACTTGGTATAATCAACAGGCAGAGAAGATGATGCTGGACTCAGAATTGCACTAAGCTCTTTCTTTTTCCTTCCATCATCATGTGTAGGAGTAAACAGAAGAGGGACACGGTGAGCAGACAGCTGATGTTACAGCTGCCAGTGAATGACAGGGGCCCCAACGAGACCCTGGCCTGCAGTGAAGCTAACTGAGCAGGATGTAGACTTAACATGTGAAAACAGTGGACAAGACAGATAATAAATGAGAAAAGGCAGAACTTCAAAGGTACTCTGACAAAATGCTTCAGGGGAGCAGGGTCTTGTGAGGCTGACAGTACTCGTGTATTTTGGACCATATAAGGCTGAGATTAATTAGGTAATGGTATCAGAAATACCAAACTCGGATATGGGTGCAGCAAAAGTGGGATCAATGGGAAAAAATATTGTTTATTTAAGAGGAGATGGGGGTCTCCAGCAAAGAGCTGGGTCAAGAATTAAGAGGAGGTGTAACAAGGTATGTGAATACTGTGATCAACGCTGTAAGGGTACATGTGGGCAGACTCAAGCTTGATCACCACATCCTAATCAGGACAATAATCCACCCCATTCTCACGATATCACAAAAGTAAAGCCTGCTTTAAGAGTCAGAGTGACTAGGGAGGTGATGGTTTCCCTGGTTAGAAGGTGCTCACTCAAGCAAGTGGATCCAGCCTCCTGGCATCACCATGCTGGTATCCACTCCTGGCCTGGAAGCATGGACGTATAGCTTCTTTTCCAAAGAGCAAAGGTAAGCTATTTGCTTTCCTGCTCGGTCATAAACAGACCTTTAGTATACTGTTATCTGGACTGCTCTCTTTCTTTCTTATGCTTTTTCTACCTTCTTTCAATCATCAGCATTTCGATGTGTGAACCGATCTCTTTCTAGGTATATAGTCATTTATCACCAGTAGCTCACCAAACTCAATTTCTTCATTAATTTATTTAACATGCATACTGATAACTTAGATCCTCACTTATGTGTGCAAATCTCTGACACTTCAGATCTTGTTCTCAGGTCACCTTTTCAACCCCATTGTTTTAGACATCCTTGTGCAATTAGAAATGCCAAAAACTGGCAAAAAAATCTTCTTCTACCAAAGAAAAAGAAAACAAAAAACTATGATTGGGAATCATTCAACATCTCAGTATTTGGATTATCAACAAACTTTTCTTGAAGGCACTTGTATTTGATAAAAAAGTTGATTTCCTGACTTTGAAAATCAGAGCTTTAGGAGATGTTTCAAATTAAACAGCTGAAGTGGAAGTATTTAATCCTTACTTGCTTTGCTCTATAATTCAACTCAATTTCCCAAACAGTACACAGAAAAGAAAATAAAATGGATTAAATCACTTTATTGGTCTCAGCTATATTCTCTTTAAAATGTAAATAAGAATTAAAAAAAAACCAAAATGTAGACCTGTGACTAAGATAAAAAGTTATGACCACAATCCTGAATGCAGATATGGAATTATTGAAATAATAAATGAATTTATGCTTTAAATCTTTTTTTTTTTTTTTTTAGTGCAATGCAAAGAACCATTGCAGGGTCTCAGTCACCAGAAGTGAGTGAATTTGGATCATTTATCTATATCAGATATCTGTTTTACTTAGGTTACCTTTTCACAGGTAATGAAGAAGAACATTAAAATTGTCTAATTTTCTCCATAGGCTTTTTATGTCTCTGATTAAGTTACTTGAGAGCATTATGCTATGCCTGAGGGTGTAAACTGGCTCTTTTTTGCAATAGCCTTACTAATTAATCTTGATAGAAATCTTGGAGTGTTTTACTGTATCCAGATAGTTTTTAAATGCTTTAATTTATTTGAATGTGTATATGTTTTCAATGTAAACATTGTTTCCTTTTCCCTCTTTAATCCTAAAACAGGCTTTGCTTCTAGGAACCAAAAATAAAAATAGAAAGTCCAGATTTCTCATTCAATAAATTGCTTGGATAAGCTTATGCAAACTACCCTTTTTCAGCTGGCTGAATTTGGAACACTAATTTGAAAGGTCTTAAAAGAAAACCATGGATATTTCCTGTTTGTGGAAAGTCAGATTGAGAAATCTGTAAGCTTACATATGTTAAATATTTTTGACTTGATACATGTACATTTACAAATTCTCATACAGAAAACTATATGACAGCTGAAGCTGGAGTGTCTCCAATGTATTTTATTTTTTCATCTGAAATTCTTGTTAAATTTAAAAATTTTAAGAGGTAGACTAACTTCAGCAAGAATTAACTCACTACACTGAAAGACTTACTCAGCAAAGAACTGTTAAAAGCCTAAGGGTCTGTGTGCTTGTATGGTACATACAAGTGTAAAATTCAAGACTCTGATTCTGCCTGGCAATCTAAATTGTACTAATGATCACTTGTTCCTGATTTAGCTTCAGAGAGGTAAACCATTCTGAATATTTTCCATTGGAACTTTCTGGATCTGTAAGTAATTATTATGGCATGATCGATCCATACTTAATGTATTGCTCACAGATTATTTGTGCTTTTGAGTAATGGACAATTTTGATGCTGATGAAGGTAAAATGTTTTTTTTTTTTGAGTGTGTGTGAGAATTTTTTATTATTCTGAGAACACTGATAGGATAGAAAAACTACTTAATCTTCAAGTTTAATGAGAATATGTTAGTCTTTGTAATAAATCAGAATAGTACCCTGTTGGAAATTTTGGGTTGAAATTATTTTCCTCAATGTCAAATGAGAGCCTATTTGGTTAAAACAATTCATGGAAAATTCCACTCTAAAATAATGATGGATATTCCATATAAAATAAAGATAACTAAACAAAGAAAATGACATGTCAGATGTGACTGTATGGATAAGAATAAAGGCAGCACAGTTTTCAAAACTATGTTTACATAAAGTGTAAATACTGGTCTAATAGAGACACTCTTAGGGAAAAGTTACTGTAATTCCATTCCCAGAGAATGTTAAACTAATGTGCACTCTAAGCCTCCTGTATATGACTAACATGATATAAAACGCCATATGGTAAATATTAAGCAGGTATCATAGACTGTAACTAAACCCCTAAGCTTCTAATGGTGTTTTCCATATTTTTTCTTTCAAGGAAGAAATTCATATTAACAACTCTATTTTTAACTACACTGAAAGCAGAAAAAGACATAGCCCTCTCAGGGAACTACCACTTCAGAAGTTAAACCTTGTAAAAAGGAAGAATGCATCAGGCATCCCTCTAACATATGAAACTGGTCAAAGATCCCTGCAGAAGTTTAGAGGCAATTTAGAGTGGCACAGTCAGTGTATTGAATTCTGATAAAGAAGACACTTCAGGAATCCTTTTAATTGGGTTGTATATAATTACATCCTGAAATGTTTGGTTTAGTTTTTTTTTCTGTTGTTTGTTTGTTTGCTTTTGTTCGTTTGTTTATTACTATATATGCAAAGTGCTTCAAGAGAATTTCCAGCTAAGTTAGGAAGTCAATGTCTTAGAATTTCTTAGCATAAATGGGAAGCTAACTGGGAGAGGAATAACTAAGAGGACTGCTGATAGTCTTTTTGCTTTACATGACTTTGACCTAGGAATTTCTAGTTCAGGAACTGAATCTCTTCTGCAGCTTGGTAATAAAGCAAAGCCTCGTTCTGCCCTCATAGACTAGTGTAGGGCCCAGTTCTTGCTGATTAGGTTAGATGACTTGGGATTTTTATTGACAAAGGTCTGCTGGGTTGACTGTAGAAAGCCCTGTTCCACTTAGCTCATTGTTTCTTCTCATATTTAACAGTACAGCAAAAAGTTATCCTCACTATCTACTACTTGGCAATGATCAACTGCTCACAAGGTACCAAGTTAACAAACATGAAAGTAATCTTTCCTTCCTACGTCAGCCCTATTCCACCAATTTAGGTACTCCAGTCTTTTCCCATTCTTTTAGAGCATGCATGGTTCTCTCTATTCCTCTCAGAAATCTAAATAAATGAATAAAAATGTTCCATCTTAATTGTTCATTGGATGTTGAATTGCTGCAAGACTTCTATCTCCCCAAAAGAATGTCTTGTCAGTGCAATTAACCTTCTTCTCTCTCTCCTGTCTCTTGTCCAGCTGCTGCCAGTTACTTTTTCCTTTGTGTTGTTCTCCCAAATTTTCCCATGGAAAGACTGGCTGCCCCAATGACAGTAGACTGTTAATAGTGGTGGGTCTAATGTGGTGATCATGGCCAAAGACAGAACTGGAAAAAAAGGACAGGGTCTTTACAGGCTTGTTACCTTTCAACAGAGATATATTTGGGCCCTGGAGATAGATCAACAACCTTGAATTAAGATGAATTACTAGCTATGACTAGAAGTCGTAATTCTTAAAAGTAAGTTACTGGCAGTCCTTAAAAGTAAGTTACTGGCAGTTTCTTACCTGTGCATTCTATGCAGGGTCACCTTGTAATCGGATACCAATCAAAATTAATTTTGTATGTACTGAGCTTTGTAAGAAACTGTTCTGTATTTTTCATTTCACTTTTGGCTTTCTTTTTCTAATAGTCTATAACAATTGCTATTGTTAATTCAGGTATCTTATTTTAGATGTGCTATTATCTACTTGATAAAAACCAAAAGATATTATTTACTGTATAATCCCTTTGGTTAGCAACTAAGTTCACAAGAGGAGAATCTGTGTTCAAATCCTTGTGTAAGGCATTCTTTAATGTAATTCTGCTTAAGTGCTTTTCAAATAAAGATGGTTCTTTAACTGTAACAGGTAAGATATTGGGGCTTCTTAGCTCCCCAGACTGTCCTGCTCCCTGGCTTGGGGCTGGTGTCCAGAGGAGGTGGGTTGGATCTCAGACAGCAGGTGCCTCCCCTGCTGACCTCCTAAGGAGCTCCCTCCACTAATTCATCTAATACCCATAAAATCAAAGTAATTTGCGAAAAGAAACCCTTACCTATTCCAACACAGGAAATGCATTTGCATGCTATGCTTATATTTCGATTTAAAAGAAAATAATAATCTGCAGCCTGCACCATATGTTTGTCTCTTTTTAAAACATTGGATGGAGTGTGTTTTCCACTTAGCTTTGTTTCAGTGAGGTCAGTGCTGATGGCTCCATATTTTGTTTCCTTTTTCATTGTTTGTATTCTGCCTCACAATAGCACACACTTCAGTAGCAATCTCAGTCATCTGGAGAGCCAGTCATATGATGACAATTCTCCTTTTCTTAAGGGAGTGAACATTTTCACATCACCACAAGTAATGTTTAAATGAATTGCTGTACTCATTTAATCTTGTGGAAATAAATTACAGGAGACTTCCTTCATTCCTTCCTTCCCCAAATCTAATGATCATTTTATGTACAAAAATATAGCTCCATTACTTCCTATTTTATTTAGCTATTTTTAAGAACTGTGTGAAAAACGGTGTACTGAACAAAATGTTGGCTGTAGAATGTAGAATCCATAACTAAAGAAATGAAAGAAATCCAGGTATTTACAATGTTACTCAGACTTAAAAAAACCCAAAAAAAACAGAAAAAACAAACCCAAACTTAATTTCAACAACACAGGCAAACTTTAAACAGCATGAGATACATATATCCTATTAACATCTCTGACTTTTCTTTCATATTAGGGTTAAAAGGAAGTTAACATTCTGTGGCTTTTGTGACCATCCTTCACTCTGTAAGTGAGATTCATAAATCTTAAAGTGAATTTTAAATCCCCAACACTGACATCCATTAAGTCTTATTTGAGAAATGAGCTGGCAGTTTGAAGTGTAGTAACAAGAAAAGCAAATGTCTTACTCCTAGAACTATAACAGACCTTCAGAAAGATTTCTGTTTTCAGTACAGAATTACTTGTACAAAATCTCAAATCCTTCTCATTTGTGAGGTCACTGTCATTTCATCGATGATTACTGAATATTCTACTCCAGTAAAAGACTCACTGAATTCAGTTAATGTCAGTAATGTTTATAACCATGCTTTTGTTAGACAAAGTTCAAAGAGTTGAAGGAAAGCTGAAAAAAGTATCCTCTAAAATATTAGTATCTGTTCAGTGGCTGCACTCTAGAATTATAAAAGAAATGACAGTTTTGCTGTGAAAGTCACGACAAGCCCAAAGTATGTCATAGTAAAATAAGTTTTTTTAACTACAAAAGAAATGAACAAATGGGGAAATCATTGTGAAATTTTTGTGAAGAGATGATGATTTTCTTGAATACAGACCACTTGAGAGAATACTAGTATTACATGCAAGTTGCTTCATAAAATCATGTTGCTGACAAAATTTTCAATGGGTTGACTTCAGATAGTGAACAATCTCTCTAAACAGTAAATCAGTTCAATTGTTATCCAATGCTAGGCAATACAGTGGACACATTAAATGGCAAATTCTTGTCGCTTTATTATACCGCAATGACATAAATTTGTGATAACATTTTTATTGTAATTTTAGTAGTTTCATTGTAGGACAGAAATTTAACTTACTGAATAAAAGAACCTCTTTTAAAAGTAGTATTTGTTTTTTAAAAAAAAAAGACTTAGGCAGCAGTGTTTGAACTTATGCACCATTTTAGAAATCTTGAATGTTTTGTCATGAAACAAGAAATACTGAACTGACAATATATTTGTAAATGATCATTCACTGAAGATCAGACTGTTTTGTGAATGTAGCAGGTGTTTGCTTTATAGTATGGATTGAAAGTTGTAATATTTTGCTTTAGTTTTCCTTACTATAGTCATGAAGAATCTGTATTTCTTGGCTTTTTAGTTATAATCTTTTAACATCAGAAAGTGCAGTTTTCTGTATTTTGTCAATAAACAATCTCCAACAAGCAGTACTGACTCAAAGTGTTTGATCATACATGAATCTGGGTGGAAAACAAAGTTCAAAATAAGTATACTTTGTTCATTGCCTTTAGCAGCAGAAAAATCCTGAGCTTTTGTGTCTTTGTGAGACTAGGTCCCCTGGTTGTGGTTCTTACTGATATTAGCATTCGCATTTGCCCTGATGACCTGTAGGTACACAACGTCTGTTTTTTGAATAGCCAGCTGATTTCTATTATGTAATTAAAGCTGGTGGAGATTATTTACTAACAGTATTTTCTAGATTCTGTCAGTACTATCTTGGTATAATTCACAGAATTCCAAAGAAGTTTCATGTATTAAATAAGGAGAAAAAAAATTCAAAATAATCTGGTAAGGTAAATCAGTATTTTTATTTTCAATTTTCCATTATTATTGTTCTAATTATTATTATTTTTAAATACATTTGCTGGATGAAAAACAATTTTCATATTAATAATTATTTTTTAACTTTTTAACTTCCCAAATAGTACAACTGAAAGCTTCTTCCTTTTCTCATGCTATTCAAAATACCATACTGTCAAAACAAATCCTTTCCTGCAAAATCTATGTATGTTCATACATATATATGAAAAATTGGCATTGTCAGAGTAAAGCAGGTCAAGGAAGGTGATCCTTCCCCTTTCTCAGCCCTGGTGAGACAATTCTGGAGTGCTTTCTCTAATTCTAGGCTTCTCAGTATCAGAACTGGACATACTCAAGGAAGTCCACAGATGAGCCACCAAGATTACCAGGGGCTTGTCATATAAGGATAGGCTGTTAGAGCTGGGACTGTTCAACCTGGAGAACTGAAAGCTCAGAAGCACCACAATAGCATGTAAAAATGCCTGGCAGGTTATTTAAACCTCAGTGAATCTGGGATTCTGTGATCTGATCACTGCTTCAGGAATCGTTATGTAAATATTCCAATAACATAGATGATTTTAAAAAAAAAAAAAAATGCTTTCCTAAGGTGTAATACAAGGCTCTTCTTTGATGAAGATTTTGAATAAAAAGTGGTTTTTGCCTTCCTTTTGTGTTTAGACAAACATACAGACTTGCATAATGAAAAGCAATACCAAAATTTTTTTTTTTTCTTCATTTCCCCATTGTTTTTTCATAAATAAGGGTAAGCCTACCAGGTTTCTAGCTTCTTATACTGGATCAAAAGCCATACCCATTTTCCTGAATAGCCCTAAAGGTCATTAACTACTTTATTATTTACTAGTGACACAGTATTTTGACATTGTCTGTGAATCCTAAGCTTTCTTCTAGAAATGAAAGCAAAACAGGTTTTCTAAGATCCATGATGATATATAGTTATGGCATCACTGCAATGTAATGATCAGCTGTCTTCATGTAGAGGCCTTATGCTTGTAATTAAACATATGAGATCTTCCAGAAACATTGCCATAGCTGGGACTGTGAATGGTGTAGAAAAGTGGATGTCTCCAGACAGCAATTTATTCCACTTAAGAATTATTATTTTAGGGTAGTATATATCACCCTTTGGAGACTTCCACTTCTCTCCATTTGCAGTTTAAGACTATATTCTTTTTACTGATTAGAAACTAGAGCTTAGAAAACTTATCTAATCTCGTTAGATAAATTCCATGAACAGATGTGAACTCCACCTTGTACTGAAATGTCAACAATATGCCAAGGAGATCGAGAATTTCATACAGAGAAGCCACTGGGCTTACCAAATACATCTCAATAGTTTGTAATTTTGCCCTGTGTCCACCTTTCTCAGCAGGGCTTCTGGAACAGTCATTAGCAGTCAGCCAACACTGGCAACAGAGCAGTGCAGTTGCAGTCTGTTTTAAGTACAGTAAGTACAATTTACATCTAGTTTCTACTTCTTTAATCATAACATGATCCTACAGAATCTTCTTTTCTCCTCATCAGTTCTTTATTTCTATGTCAGGAGGGTTCATACAGTTCTTCAAAGAGCTGTTATGCTCCTCAGTTTCCAGAAGCTATACTGTATGTCTGAATTCATTCAGAAGCAGTAATCTGTATTTCAAAACTAGCTTCAGAATTTGGATTCAAAGTCTTCTGGTATTTATACTGACATATTACTCTCAATATCATTTACTTTATGTTGAGCACATTATTTTAGTAAGAGATATCACTGGAACCTGTATTCATTAGAGTTCATTGAACTATTCAGGCATTCATTATGTCTATGAACTAGTGAATCATTTTGCACTTGACCCTTATTTATTTCTGAATAACATTAAAAACTGCTGAGCAGGAATTCAGGTTGGAAGCTTTGCTTATTCATATACTGCCAGTCAGCAAAGAGACATTACAGTATTTCCACTAATTCTATGACTGCAGTATTTCAAAGAGAAGATTAAAGAACGAAACCATTATGACTTTCTGGTAAATACATCAGCCTCAGAATGAGTTCATATGGCACTCAGGAAGCTTCTTGCATTGTGAGTGTTTTCAAGAGTTCTCAGAGAACATTCATTTGATCTTACAAATCGCACAACATATTGAACTGGGAGCTTTCGTTTGGGGGAAAAAAAAAATCACAAATAATGTTTTCTTCTTTCTCTGATAAAGCCAGTACTGAAGCTGTTGACATTTAATCTCAGGATTAGAAGTTAGCTGTCTTTGGTACTTCCTAATATGGTTTGAGCTGCTTGGCTTGAAACACTCAGTCTCTTGATTTATTTGTTTGCTGAAAATAGATAGGGAACAGTGGCCTGGTAATTTAGACACTTCTTTATATTTCCTGAAGTGTCAATTGGTTTTGGTTCAGAGACTCAAGAAAAAAGCTTCTTCCTCACTAGTATTCCAGCAAAGAAATTCCACATGGCTGGACATGCTGGTCTTGCAAGTGGTCAATTGCCTATAGAAATTAGTGTTCCTTCATCGAGATATCCCAATGGGCTAAGCTAACTGAATATGGCACGCCACATACTTGTAAATACATGGTTCCAAAATGCTCCTCTTTTTATCATAACTACAGTTAAATCTTTCTCAAGCATTTACTCAGGAGACCAGCAAAAATTGATTGCATAGTAGCAGTGATCTTTAACTAAAGGTTGAACAAGAATACACTGAAAACCTCAGGGATGATGGAAGGCATGGGAAAAGTGTTGCATATTAGATTCTATCCTTACTACAGATGCCATTGTATTAATAGAAACTATAATTCAGTGGGAAAAAAATAAAAGGCTTTCATCTTGCAGAGACTTACTGGCAGGTTTGAAAATATACCCTTGGTTTGTCTTTGTGTTTCTCACTAAAGTACAACAAACCAAGACAGTGGTGTTCTTATTGATTTTTTTTTCTGTTTGACAGAACTGCTGAGTTTCAGTGGATTTTGCATACACCTTCAATTAATCATTCAGGTAGATTGTGTCCAGCTGAATGTAACCTTACACCACTACATTTGTTCAGTTTCCTGCCATGTGACAGCATTTGTCTGATTTACAGTAAAAATAGGTATAGATCCTTGTCACATTAAAGAGAATCCTGGAAAGGAATAACTGCTATATATGCAGTAGTGTTAAATGACAAGTATCCAGCTCTATTTCATTAACATTTCTCTTCAAATCATATTTATTAGTTACTTCCCTTAGCAACTGCATAAGTTACAGTCTCCAGGCAAATTGCTCTGTGTTGTACCATCTTGTTAGTTGCTACAGACACTTCTTTACAGCTTCACCATGAAAACGGCAAAGCTTGCAGTGAAGCTCTATCACTAATGATATAAATGTGTTCATCACCTATGAATGTGTTCATCTGTTTCATCAATGCAAATCATATTAAACCCTAAGGAGACAATTTGATTTGACAGAAAAAAAGTTTTCACATGTGTGGGTATGGTGGAAAGCCCTGACATGGCCTGTGGTGGAAGCAGAAATTTCTTGGAGTCACAGTCCACAGAATCATTCCAGCCCACAGTCAAGGTGACAGTGGACACAAAGCTTTAAAACCTAGCCATATGCCTTGTCACCTCCTTAGTAGTGGTAAGAATTTGGGCCAGACTGTTCAGGAGGATAGCATTTTAAAAAGTCAACGTGTTTAAAAAGATCAAACTAAGCTTGTTGATGGATGTCTTTGCCTTCTGAATCCTAAGATGGTATTCCGAATTCCTTCCTGTTCATATAATGTAAACCTTCCATTGCTGAATTACCTTTGGTGTTGGGCCTTTTGCCAGACCATGAAAAGCTTACAAGTTTACTGCAATTATTTTTTGGTTAATATATGTATTAAACAGCTATGCTGGCTAAAGTTGAGATGGATGTGTTACTACTAACAATCATTAGCATTCAGGAGCTGAGTCTCTGCTGCCCAGACATGCTCCAGGCAGGGAGAGAGTGTCAGCCTTCAGATGAGGCTCTTGCCAGATTCTACCATTCAGTTCTCTGCTGGTTTTGTCTCAGCATTTCATATTGTTTCACACTGCTATTTTTCTGTATATTCCCTGAACCAATTAAAAGCAGCCTCTCAAAAAATTTCTCTTCT